>NC_081407.1:429238729-429438729 GCF_030272615.1 Cryptomeria japonica
GAGGGAGAGAATGCATGATAAAAATCAAAGAGGAAGTTGCAGATAAGAAATAAATTCACTTACTTCTATAGAAGTGCAGACACAGTTGAAGTGGGGTATGGAGGGAGAGAAGAAGAGAAAGAGGGATGGGGTATGTGAGAGAGAGAGAGAGAGAGAGAGAGAGAGAGAGAGAGAGAGAGAGAGAGAGACCTTGTATGCGTTTGAGAGGGAGAGAATACACTTACATGTGTATATATGTTTAATATATTATATGTATATAAACATATTATATATATACAATGTCATATTATACACATATTATATATTACATATATTATATGAATACACACATATTATACATAGAATATCATATTATACAATAGCGCGTATGCGCTTCTTACACTATAAATACCCCGTACGCACTTTTTAAACCATAAGTACCCCATATGCGCTTTTGACTTTTTAGGCTTGGAAAATGACAAAGCTATGGATTGGAAGTTTGATTTCCCTCCATTTCTCTCATTTTTGACGTGTTTTATTTTATCAACTTGGTTTATCGACTTTGTCATCATCAGGTTTACACTTCATAAAGTGGGTATTTCTAAAATTGCCACCATATTTTCACCCATCTTCTAAGCTTTCTAACCATATAATTTTTTTTCAATTTGAACAACAATAACATATTATTATTGAATTTCTTTTACTAGTGTCTCCATAGTTCTCACAGACATAGGTGCACCATTTTTTGAATAACTTTTGATATACGTATCCAAATTTAAAAAACTTTATATATTATTGTAGTGCACTTGATTTTTTACAATTTAAAAAAAAAAATTGTATTTTCGATTTGTTTAGTACAATTTATGCTTCGCGCACGAACAAGTACCAAATTTTTAGGATGTGCTCGATTGGAAAAATCATAAAAAACAAACTACTCAACAAAAAATTACAAAAAAATACACATCTTCTAGTGCTCACTCTTAGCTATCTTTCTACCAAAGGATTTGTCAAAATACTAAATCTAACTATGAATTTTTTGATGCGCATGTCAGACACTATGTTATGTTTTTCAGAAAAAAATAGGATCAATTTTTCGTGCGTGAAGGATTTGACCCCCTTAATCCTATCCAATTTTGAAAAAGTTTAGTAGTTTGGAAACTAGATTCAGAGTACTACAATATTTGTTCTTTGATTATCTTCATATCTTGAGTGGACGACTTTCAAATTTTGCTTCTAAGTTTAGGTTCACCTGATTTCAGAAAAAAAGTGTCCACTTATACCCCCCTTTTTGACCACCATTTTTGTGCACTTACCCTACACGCAGTACTTAAATACATACTAAAGACACAAGAACATGAATTACCTTAATGAAGGTATGCCAATCATGTGTTTTCATCCCTGGCCCAAATTCACTTTTCTTTGATATGAGGTTGTTTATGTTTGCAGCAAATCCTGTGGGAAATTGAGTTTTTTGTATGACTTCTTTTATAGCATTGCTTTGCTAGTCCGTTAATAACCAAGGAAGCTCACTTATATTAATCTGGTCTCTATGGCTATTTGATTGAATGACATTTATCATTGCATGATTGGAATCCTAAATGTCACTACATATTTTGACAATTTTTTCTTTGTCACGCCTTCCATCCAATATTTTCCATACTGTCTTTGTTATATTCTTTCCAATATGCATACTATCAAACAAATGAACAATTTGTAACTGCTCGTAGTAGGGCAACCTACTAAATTGTCGGGGACAACTTTTTATTCCCTTAGGAAGGTGGTCATTTATGCCTTCACGACCTTCATGATCATCAATCACATCATCAGTAAACAAAACAAAATAGAAAAGATGTTTTATGACAAACCAATAGATAGAATGGCATTACCTTGACGATTAATTCTATTATATTCCAACTTCCATAGGTGAGGTGTCATTCTTCGTGGCTTTGATGTATTCTCTTCTTTCCCATTGAAAAGATGTTTTTCAGTATTTTGATACTTATGATTTTTGTTGAGAAAGTGCCTATACTCATCAAACACCTGCTTTCCTAAACTTTTTGAATGACGAGATTTCATCTTTGGACCACAAACAGGACATGCAAATTTTCCCTTTGTTTGAAGACCTACAAGATATTGTACAATTGGATTAAATATGATAATTTTTTGAATTATAATGTTCATGCACAACTTAAACACTATAACATACCACAAAAATGTGTTAGCCCCGGGGCATCGTGTATTGTCCATAGAAGCATCGTATGGAATTGAAATTGTCTTTGTCCTATTGGTCTAGAGATGTCATACATAGTGACACCATTCCATAACTCTAGCAACTTGTCGATAAGAGGCTTGATATATACATTCATATCTTTAACTTGGTACTTACCTAATCGAATGAACAAAAACATTACATAATTATTATGACCATTTTACTGCAATATTTATAATTAAATTTAGACGACTATATTTAAATGATAAAATACCTGGAACAATCATTGCCAACATTATGTGCTCCCTCTTTATTGACATCCATGGAGGAATGTTATTGTTGATAACAAAAACAGGCCACACTGAGTAAACAGATCTCATCTCTCCAAATGGATTGACACCATCCGCTACCAATGAAAGCCTGAGATTACGAGGTTCTTCTTTAAAGTGTGACCACTTTTCCTCTATGTCCATAAATGTTGAACCATCTGCAGGCATTCGAATAATGTCATCTCGACTTCTATTGCGTGCATGGTAATCCATAAATTGTGCCAAGTTAGTGCACTTGAATAATCGTTGCATACATGGAATAATGGGAATATAGCGAAGAACCTTGCGAGGAACCCTTTTTGTTATTTGATTTGTTCGATATCTACGAATATGACATTCAGGGCATTCAGTTTGAAATTCATGTTGTTTGTGATATATAATATGATCATTGAGTCAAGCATCTATTGCTTGATACTCCATTCCAATATCTTTTATAACGGCAGATAATTCTCGGTATGAGCGAGGTAGAATATTTGATGGTGGTAACAAAAACTCACCTATCAATTTACATCGAAAAAATATAATTTGTTATAATAAAGAATATTAATGGTACAACACAATTCACAGTTTATTATGACATATATGACATACCTTAACATACGTGACATTGTTATGTTGGATAAACCATTCATAACCTTCAAGTTCACCAACAACAATACAACGGAGAGAAGAGTTGTCTACGAGCCTTCGTAAAGGGCCTCAGATGCCTTCTCAAGTAGAGGGACATCATGAACAACATCAAGGTCATCTTCATCATAATGATCAACTATGCAAGTACTAAATGAGTCATGAATCAATGTATTTGTACCATCATCTTCAATTGTGTTTTTTGGCTCATGATCGTCATCATCCATGGGATCATTATCTTCAGCTTCAATATTCACACCTCCATGTTTGTCCACTTCGAAAACCATATTCTCAGGGTTGTGTTGATCCATACCATGTGCTCCGGGGTGCTCGAGCTATATAAAATTGATAAACATAAATAAACCGTGATCATGATCTCATCATCACGTGATTTATTATGTATATAAATTGTCAAAACAATATAATGAGAAACTTACCAATGGATGATAATCATGTCCACCTTCAATGTGACCATGCAGCCTACAATGTTTCTTCATTGTTTTGATTAGAAGTCTTCTAGTCTTTAACCCCTTACAAATTTTGCATGGACAATAACATTTTCCATCACCTTTTCTTTTCAAGTTAGACCACAATCTAGCAATTGTCTCCTTATTTTGTTGTTTGTTGATATTGTCTGACATGGTCTTTCTTCACAGGCAAGAAAATAGAAATTATCATCATTGAACAAAGCATCTTATTGAATTTAGATTTCTAGTTTTCTTATGGTACATCACACAACATGGAAAACAAGAAATACTCAATAAATAAGAGGATTCATTGATCTAGTATTATCACAATCTGCACTTGGCCTTCAATATTTTCTCCTCCTAACACTGTTTATCCATTACCTGTCAAGTGCAGAACTCTAAAACCCGTGGCTATTAAAATACATAAGATAACATTGTAGCATCTTATAATCATCTGTTATAAAACCAAAGCACTTGAGAGTGATTCTTTTGTTTGTCACAGTCCAGGAAAACAGTGTCTACTGAAGCCTTGAATAACTAACTAGAAAGTGATGCTCTGCAAAAAGGATTAGAAAATCTATTTGATGGCAACACACACAAGAGCACAAGAAACAAACGTTAGTGTTAGCAACAAAAGATTATCCTAAACAGGCATATCAAAAGAGATATTAAGCATGAAATAGAAAGCATATAAACATAGAATAAAATAGCTAATCAAGATGCTCATAGTTCCTCCTCCCTTGTTCCTCTCCTCTCCAAGTCCCAAATGAGTGTAGCTCTCAGCTTTTAGCACTAGCCATGGATGCCATATGGAGATTCAAGATGGTTGAATATGATAAGCAAATGCTATGCAAGTGTAGATAGTGATGCTATGAAAAAGTTCTATGCTAATACCAGTATAACAACAATACTCTAATGCTTCCTTTTTGCTTGAGGAGAAGGGTTCTATTTATAGAAGAAATGGGGAAATGAAGGGTTAAGATTGAGTAATCTTAACAAGGGTTAGGATTGAAAGATATTCAATCCATGTGAGACTTTCAACCCAATCCCATGTTGACAAGTGTCGCCATGAGGAGGCTTGAGAGGAGAGATAAGGAGCATTAAATGCTTGAGGGGACATGATGGTTACCCTAGTCAAAGAAATAAATGCTTTGAAGAGACACATGGGTTACATGAGGGTTAAGTTAGGGGTCAAAGTCCTTAACCATGGGTGCAAGTGGAATTAACCATTAATGGTCATGTAAGAGCCATAAGTGGTTTGGAAGACTTTAGAGGTTAATTTGTTGAACACACAAAGCATTAATTGCTTTTCAAAGACTTTGGAGTCTTTGAGAAGTGACTCCAATTTGCTTAGGAATGTGACAATATTTAGGGGATGGATTAGGTTAATTAGGAAGGGTTTAGAAGAATCTAGAAGGGGTTTAGGCATGCAAGTGGATTTTGTAGGAAAATGCAAGTGGGAGGAATTTTGGTATTTTCAATTAAAATAAAATCATTTATTTCAATTAAATGGTGTAATTTGCATTTGGATAAATATTCAAATAAATATTAATTTATTTAAATGAGAAAAAGGAAGATAAAGCATTAAAATGCTTGAAGACTTTGAGGGAAACCATTAAAGGCTTGAAGACTTTAAGGAAAACCATTAAAGTCTTAAGAAGACTTTAAGGGAAGCCATTAAGTTTGAAGACTTTAAAGCCATCAAGTTTGAAGACTTTAAGGGAAACCATTAAAGACTTAAGAAGACTATAGAAGGAAGCCATCAAGTTTGAAGACTTTAAAGCCATCAAGTTTGAAGACTTTAAGGGAAACCATTAAAGGTTTCAAGTGGGTGAGGATAAATAGGATTTTAAATAAATAATTTATTTAAAATAGTTGTGCAACTTGCATTTGTAGGAAAATACAAGTGGGTGGAGGATAAAGGTGATTTAAATAAATAATTTATTTAAAATAATTGTGCAACTTGCATTTGTAGGAAAATACAAGTGGGTAGAGGATAAAGGTGATTTAAATAAATGTTAATTTATTTAAATGTGAGAGGTGGGATTTTGGGGGATTTAAATAAATATTTATTTATTTAAATGTGAGAGAATATTTAATTAAATAAATATGATTTATTTATTTAAATGTGAGAAAATATTTAATTAAATAAATATGATTTATTTATTTAAATGTGAGAAAATATTTAATTAAATAAATATGATTTATTTATTTAAATGTGAGAAAATATTTAATTAAATAAATATGATTTATTTATTTAATTAAGTGGACAGATTTTGTTAAGTGAATTAAATCAAATAAATTGAATAATTTATTTAATTAATAGGAGAAGAGGGTTAAGATGAATTAATTAAATATTAATTTAATTAATTATTAATTGATGGTTAAATAATCAAATAAATACTAAGTATTCATTTAATTAAGTGGATAGATTTATGTGACTACATTTGCCCCTCTTTGAGACGGTGCGGTTTATCGCGTCGTTTTAAAGAAAGAAAAATAGGTGTGAAGAAATGCTCCATAAAATGTAAATTTAATGGGTGGTATGCCCCCTCGAGAGATGGGCCGATTTTTTTTTTGAAAAATCGGATGACCTCTCGAAAAAGAATGAAAAGTGGAGGGGAGGTAGAATAGAAGAAATTAGAACTAATGATGAAAGAATGGGAGAAAATGGAGTGAATATGAAGAAACAACAAGCCAGCGAGTACCCTGAGGTCATGCAAGAGATACATAGCAGATGTAGTGTGGGGTTTGGATTGATGCTATACAATTGATCAAAATTGGTTGGACAATCTGGTGCAATCGGTTTAATTGCCCCGGTCAAGTCAAAGCATGACAGTTGATGTCAGTTGGTCGCTTGGACATGATAAAGTCTGAGTAAGTGAATCAAAGTGACCTGATGTGACTTAGACAATTGATGTAATTGCCCGATGAAGTCAAGGTATATGAAGCAAAATACTCGTTGAGACGTAGACAATTGATGTAATTGTCCGTTGGATTGTGTTTGATTGGTTGATCAATTGAGAGTGTGTGCGTGTGATGGATGGTTGTGGGGAATCATGGCAACCCCGTTGAGACTAGGTCATTATGATAAATGCCTGATGTAGTTTAGGTTTACCATGATCGATTACCTGTTGAGACCCGAAGATACTTGATCAAAGTATCTGTTGATAGTCTAGGTGTGTGGGAGTCGATGTATCTATGCAGATAGAGTAACTTTCTTGACTTATTGGATGACTTAGGATAGGAAACACAATCCCTCCTATTTAGAGATGGATGGTGATGAACGTGGCTTGATTAGGTTGATTGGGACACGATGTAGGGTATGTGATGGTGATTATCGAGATGGGGAGGGTGGGGGGGGGGTTCAATGTTAGATAGAAGAAATGGAGGACCTATTACATTCCTATGGAAGAAGAGGAAAATAGAGTATCCATTGTCATTACTATGTATGAATGATATGCAGCTATTTATGAATGTATGGATGGATGGAATGCAACGGAATGCAATATATACAAATGAGATGGAATGATGATCCATGGTGCTTTATTTTTCATCATTGAGCTTTAAAATGTTGTAAGAAAATACAAGCAACTTGACATAAAGATTCAAGATGACCAGAGTATTTCTTACATGGATTTTGATATAGCAAGTTAATACAAGAAATTTGATATAATGGATCAAGTTGACCTGAGTATTGCTTGCAGAACAGGCAAGGATTATCTCCTTTCATGCATGACTTGGATCGTCCTCCTTGATCTTAGGCTGATCATATCCTGAGACAAGTGCATACCGTAATAAGAGATAAAACCTTTATCTAGTTGGATGAGGGGGAAGGAACCAAAGGAAGAGCATTGTTCCTGCAAACAAATAATATATACATAAAGAATAAAGAATATGGATCCTTGGTAATGGTTCATGCTCATATGGTCAAGGTATACGCTGTAGTCAGCAAGCCGTAGTGATCTATGACTGCATTTGGCATAAGATCACATAGCTTGGTGAACTTCCCACGTAGACACCATTAGTACATGCCCCAGAACTTCATCGGAATAATGTGTTGAAGATACACAAACAATGCCGTAGGAACCTGGTATAAATTACTAGACCATAAATCAACCAAGTATTTGATAGCATAAACAAAATTTTCTTGTCAAAGAAAATGTCATCTTGTCTTTGTTTTGGTAAGGAAGGATGCATCCTTGTTGAAGATAGTTTTGAGTGTTGATGTTGATTGTGTGGTCGATTGATAAGTGGTTTGGTATCTGTGCGGATGAGTATGTACAATGTGTTACCATGTTTTTGTTTTATTTTTTATTTTTTATGTTTTTTGATGTTTTTGGATTTTGTGAGATGTTTTTTGAATATTTTTGGATTTTGTGAGACCTTTTTGAATGTTTTTGTCAATGAATCACCAGTAATGTAGAATCCACTTCCATCATCTAGATTTTTTAAGGGTATTGCCCCCAAGTGTAGACATGACTATGAAAAAGTGGGATGCAAGATGCATGAAGTACTATCTTTGATTACAGATCAAATAACAAGCCATGGTTTGGATGGATGGATGTGTGTATGTATGAATGTGATCGCAATGAGCCTGAAAGATACTGGAGCCATTGTCTTTACGAGTGGCGCCTATTTGCCAGGTTTTCACCATCGCACTTACCCAAGGTGCCACCGGAGTGGTTGTTCACCATTTGGATGCATGATTTTTCTTTACTTTTTTTGAATGTTTTTGTATTTTCTTTAGGACATTTTTCTGAATGTTTTTGGTATTTTCTGGTATGTAGGGGAGCCTGATGCTCTGTACAGCTTAGGTATAAAACCGTTTGAGGTGCATGCTGTTGATTGGATCTGCAAGCGATTCTCCTTCTGATGTAGCCAACTGATATGCCCCGAACCCGAACACAGCAGTGACAACATATGGGCCCAGCCAGTTTGATTCAAACTTGCCCTGATGTTCTCAGTTTGGTTGGTTGCGAGGATTCTCTCATAGAACAAGATCACCTACCTCAAATGTATGAGGTCTAACTCAGTGATTGTAGCTTCTGCTCATGCGCTGCTGATAGGCTTTGAGATGGTTGTATGCAGCTTGTCGCTTCTCATCTAGTAACTCCAAGTCCTGAAGATGGGATACTCTGTATGCTTCATCATCTATCAAATTATGCAAGGAAACCCGTAATGATGGTATCTCCACCTCAATAGGTAAGATAGCTTCGGCACCATAGACCAATGAATAAGGAGTTGCGCCTGTAGGGGTCTGAATGCTAGTTCGATATGCTCATAGTGCTGGATTCAGTTGAACATGTCAATCATGGCCGGCATCATTGGCTGTCTTCTTTAGGATTCTTAATATGTTTTTATTGGATGCTTCGGCCTGACCATTGCCTTGTGGGTAATAAGGAGTGGAAAAGTGGTGTTGGATATGAAATTTCTCATAGAGTTCGCAGACATCTTGATTTTTGAAAGGAAGATCGTTATCTGTGATGATGGACATGGGTACACCATACCGACAGATGATGTAGTTGAGGATGAATGAGGTGATCTGCTTGCCGGTGACTTGGGTAAGTGGAACAGCTTCGATCCACTTTGTGAAATATTCGGTGGCGGTAATAATGAATTTATGGCCATTGGATGAAGATGGATGGATTTTACCCACAAGGTCAAGGCCCCCTTGACAAAAAGGCCATGGTGTTGTGATTGGTTGTAGTTCCTGAGCTGGTGCATGTATCAGGTCACCATGAACTTGACATTTCTTGCATTTTCTGACAAAGTAGTGGGAATCTTTTTCCTGGCCAATAGTATCCATTGCCCAGGATTTTCTTGGCTAGTGATGGACCACTTGAGTGAGTCCTGCAAATTCCTTCATGGACTTCTTCCAAAGCCTTTGTTATCTCACCTTGTTCCAGACATCGAAGGAGAGTACCATCAAGACCGCGTCGGTATAGGGTTTCGACAATAATGGTATATCAAGTAGTTTGGCGAATGAAGGTTTTACGTTGGTTATTTGATTGGTTGGGGGGAAGGGTGTGATCACGGAGATAGGTGTAGAACTCACCGTACCATGGGGATTCAGAACCGACAAGGCGACATATCATCTCGGATTCGGGGATATCATAAGCGGGGATCCAAAGCTGTTCGACCAAGAACTCATAGCGTGTTGAATTCTGTGGAAGATCTAAGAGAGATGCGATGGTAGCCATAGCGTCAGCAGCTCGATTTTAATCTCTTGGTATCTGCTCAAAAGTGATAGTAGTAAATGATGTCTTTAGAGTGTCCACCATTTGCTTATATGGCATGAGTTTATCATCCTTTGTCTGATATTCATCTGTTGCTTGTCGAATGACTAGTTGTGAGTCACCATATACTTGTAGTTCTTGTAATTTCCATTGTACGGCTAGCCTGAGTCCTGTGATCAAGGCCTCATACTCTGCTATGTTGTTTGTGCATCGGAATGTGAGCCTGTAAGACTTCGGGATGCTATCACCTTGAGGTGTGATAAATAGAATGCCTGCCCCTGAGCCATGCCTAGTGTATGAACCATCAAAGTATAGTTTCCATGGTTGTACTTCTGTGCTCATGAATATCTCTTCATCTGGAAAATTGGAAATGAGAGGATGATCGCCTATGAGTGGTGCATCGGCAAACTAATCTGCAATAAATTGCCCTTTGATAGCTTTACGGTCCACATACTCGATGTCAAATTCACTTAGAATCATCACCCATTTGGCCAAGCGGCCTGTCAATGCTGCTTTGCTGAGTAAATACTTGAGTGGATCAATCTTTGCAATGAGTTGTACCTTGTGTGTTAACAGATAATGCCTCAGTTTAGTAGCTGCTAAGATTACTACTAGGCAAGCTCGCTCAATAGGTGTGTAATTGAGATCATAGCCCACCAGTGTGCGAGAGATATAGTAAACAGCACACTCTTTTCCTTCTGCATTATGTTGTGCCAGTAGTACACCCAATGCTGTACTTGTTGCTGAGATATAGAGTAACAACGGTCTACTTGGATCTGGTGGCATCAACAATGGTGGATTCATGAGATAGTCTTTAAGCGTCTGAAATGCTTGTTGGCATCGGGCATCCCACTGAAAGCGGATATTCTTGTGTAGCAGGTGTGTGAATGGGTGACATTTATCAGCCAATTGTGCAATGAATCTTCGGATGGATTGAAGTCGTCCTTGTAATGTCCTTAGCTGACTGATATTCTTTGGAGGTGGCATGTCCATAATTGCTTTTACCTTCGCTGGGTCGACCTCAATGCCTTTGCTTGAGACAATGTATCCTAGAAGTTTCCCGAAGGTTACTCCAAAGACACATTTCTTTGGGTTGAGTCAAACATGATATTGTTCCAGTCTATCAAAGATTCTCTCTAATATGTCCAAATGACCTTCTCTAGTGAGTGATTTTGCTAATAAGTCATCAACATAATCTTCCATTATGGTATGCATCATATCATGAAAGATAGTAGTCATTTCTCGTTGATAGGTCGCTCCTGCATTCTTTAGACCAAAAGGCATTACATTCCAGCAGTATGTGCCCCATGGACATGTGAAGGTTGTCTTATGTTGATCTGGTGCGATCTTTATCTAATTGTATCCTGAAAAGCCATCCATGAGTGAAAGCATGGCATGTCCTACTGTCAGGTCTACTATGATGTCGATATTTGGTAGGGGGAAGTCATCCTTAGGACATGCCTTATTCAGATCTCTAAAGTCAGTACAAATACGGATGCCCCCTTTTGGTTTGCCGACAGGCACAATGTTGGAGATCCATTCTGCATAATCAATTGGCCTAATGAAACCAACATCTAGGAGTTTCTTGAGTTCTGTTTTGACTAGCACTGCAATCTGGGGATGCATCTTACGAAGCTTCTGCTTGACAGGTTTGGTTCCTTTTGCTACGGTGAGGTGATGCATGACTAAATCAGGATCAAGCCCAGGCATGTCTGCATATGACCATGCAAAGTTGATCTGACGCTTCTGGAAGAACTCTATAAATTTAGGCTGTTCTTCTGGAGTGAGAAGAGATGCTAGATGTATGAGATGAGGATTTTCAGGAGTCCCCACATTGTATTCTTTGGTTTCCTCGATGAGAATCGTTGATCGTTCCTGTTGTGTACTAGCAGGGAGAATGTCAAACCCTTCATCCTCAGGCACCTCAGAGAGGTTTTCACCATTGGATACGCTCTTTCTTTTTACTTTTGTTGGATCAAACAGTGCTACAGTGTGGTTTTCACTAGAAGATCCATGTTTTATTGTTATATTTTTGCAGCTGAAAGGTTTGGCATCCACCCCAAAGTATGCTGCGCTATTAAGTTCAATGGCGAATCTAGCTTTGTGATCCCCGCTTGGTAGGTTATCCCTTAATTCCAAAAAGTTAATGATGGCCTCATCATTCTGGAAGAGGTCAAGACATGGGGAATTTGGTTGGTTCCATTCGATGAGTTCAGGGTGGATAATGGGCATTACTTCGTCGATTAGGTTAAGTGCATTAGATGTATCAGTGAGGGTTAAGACGTTATGGTGAAGGTCGTTAATGGTACTCTCCCTGTCAGAATCAGGCGTAGGATGAGACGTAGGGTCTATGGAAGATGTTTCCAGTTTAGGAACCCAAGTGGTCTTTATCTGTGCTTCTCCGTAAACAGGGATGTCTTTATGTGGTGGAGGTGGTGATGTGTCTTCCTCATCTGAAGTGTTAAGCTGTACAGAATCAAATTCCCATTCATGCGAGTCGGTCTCTAAGTCACTTTCCAGCATCCGATTACTATACCATACTGGGATGTCTTTTGAGTTAAATACTGCAGGTGTGATTGGTTGATGTACCTTTGTAGTGATCGGTGCTGCATGAAGATTGATGGGGATCAAGGAATCTAGTACGGGGAGTATCGGTAATATTGACTCAGTGGCTTCTGCTGGAACTCCTGGTGCCATAGATGCTGCTGCAGGTTTTGATACAGTTGTTGCTGCTAATGGTGTTGCTGATGGGATTACTGGTTCGTTTGGTGGGATGAGTGGCATTGGTGATGGCTGTGTTGGGGTTTTGAGCCTCAGTGGGGCAGTTGGGATGGTGCTTGAGGCTGCTTTAATGATAAAAGGCGTCTTTTTTGCCGTAGGTGGACAAAATTGTTTGCTGGGTTTTCCTTTGAACTTGAGTTTAGGAAAGATCTCTTTTTCAAAGCCTAGGCCTGTATTACCTTTGGGCTTGAATTCCGGTAGCAGGGGTTCATGTCATCCTTGTTTGCAATATCCCAAAGCACTCTGACCATCATATCCCATTCGTTGCATAATGAGGAGACCTTTGCCATACTGTTCCATAGGAAGTGTAACTCGCGGTATATCAGTGGTGATGGGATCTTTATAGATCCATTCCGCTAGGTCCTCATCTTGTGTTTCTTCCTCTTGACTCTTTCCAAGAACGAAGGGCGTCAAAGCATATGCTGGTATGTTTAATGGTTGCTGGAGTACCTGCTGTGGTTTACCATGTGTTCTGGGAGAAGTGGGCATTTGTCCCACACAAAAGAGTTGACTCAAGTTCTATTCCCCAGGACCTTCCTCTGCGATCTTCATCTTAAGCTTTTCTTGCTTGGGTATAGTGGTGTTTGAACGGGCAAGAGAGGCGGGACTTATATATGATGTGGAGGAAATAGCTTCTCTATTATTAGGAACGGTAATCTTTGGTTGATGGTTGATATTATGGCAATATGCAAAGGGATTTGCGTCACCCAGAATTGTGATCTCTACACCGTTATGTGGGAACTTGATACATTGATGGTAGGTAGATGGAACGGCTTGCATGGCATGTATCCAAGGTCTTCCTAACAATAGATTGTATGGAAGAGGAAGGTCCAGAACCTGACAAATGATGTGCTTTACCACGGGGCCCACTCGGATTGGTAGTACCACAGCTCCTTTGGATGAACGCTCTGCATTGTCATAGGCTTTGATTCTGATCTTCTGACGAGGATCCACTGATTTGATCGCATATCCCAATGTTGTGACTAACTGCAGTGTACAAATGTTTAGTCCTGCTCCATTATCGATCAAGACTCACTTGATCCGATGTTGGTTAATAAATCCTTCGATGTGGAGTGAGGCGTTATGCGGTTGCTGGAAGGAAGAGTTGTCACTTTTGGAAAAAGTGAGACAAGGTGATGACTTTAGACTTCCAACCATGGCTTGAAATTGGTCTGTATTCAGATTTGCAGGGACTGACGCCTCTTGGAGTGCTTGATCCAAGATAGTTTTATGAGAGGGTGATAGGCGCAGAAGCTCTAAAATGGATATAAGTGCAAGGGTTTTGTCTAATTGTTCCACAAGATTGTACTGCTTTAGGATGGAGGTGGTGCCTTGTGGAGCTACCTTGATGGTAACTTTGCCACGATGCGTAACAACATTGCAATTTGAGTTGGGATTTTTGAAGGTTATAGTTGCAACTTGTTCATTGGCATCATACAGATGATTTACAGTGTAATTATATGTAGCTTGTGTATAATCAGTGGTATCAGTGCCTCGCCGGGAAGTGGAAGGACCCCTTTGATCTTGTGATGGAAGTGGATTTTTGAACATCAGATGATCATTATTTGTTGTTTTTGGGTCATGTCCTTCAATTTCAATTTCTCCTCGATCAATAAGATCCTGAATGAGATCTTTCAATCGGTGACAATTACTTGTCTTGTGCCCTCTTCCTTGATGGAATTCACAGTGTTCAGTATCTCTCCACCAGGCCGGTTTGACCTGAGGCTCATAGTTTGATAGTTTAGGTAGAGTGACCAAATTTTGAGAAATGAGTTGTCGCAATACTATTTCAATGGGTTCCCCTAAGGGAGTGTATGTGCGTTTTTGTTTTTGCTGACGAGGTCTAGGTTCATCCTAAGATGTGATGCGACCTTGATTAGAAGGAACATTTGTGTTGTTTTGAGGTGGAGGATTTTGTCCTGCAAACCGAACCACAGGTTGTGCATTTTGGATAGTCCGGGCATCCACAACCCCATCGTTGACGATATTCTTGTTTTTATTCCAGAAGTTTGGTTTATCGCTGTTGAAGCATGGATGAGGACCATCTTTTGGTTCATTAAAGATTTTGATGATTCCTTTCTTGATGAGTGCCCTTTCACATTTCAAACCCTTGGTGATCATATCATTAAAAGAGTCTGTGTCTTTGACATCCAGGTGAAATTCCATTTCTTCATTTAAGTTGGAAATGAATATTTCCACTAGTTCTCGTTCAGGTAACTGAAGAGAACATCTGCTAGACATTTGACGCCATCGTTGCAGGAATACTGAGAATTGTTCACCTAGTTTTTGTTTGGTGTTGCACAGATCAGCCATGGTGATGTCGCGTTCAATGTTATGAGAGTAATGAGCTAGGAACTTCTGGATGAGTTCCTCAAATGTTCTAATGCCACCTGGTAGTCGGGAAAACCATGATGTGGTTGTTCCTCCCAAGCTTTGGGGAAAAAGGCGCATTAGGTAAGTGTCTTCATATGCTACTTCGAGACAAGTGGAGTGAAATTCTCGGACATGATCACGGGGATCCCCCTTTCCTCTATATTTTTCAAATTTGGGTGTTTCGAATCCTCGTGGAAATGGTGGCATGTAAAGATTCCTATCAAAAGGATAGGGACAGATGTCATTGAGTGAGAATTGGTTAGTCTTGACACCACTATGAAGCTGTTGGGCGAGATTCTCGACTTGTTGCCGCAACATCTCCATTTCATTTGGAGGAGGAGGTGGTGGGTTACCTCGAGGAATGTTATATCTGATGGGATCTCTACCTCTTTCCTCTTCATGGCGACTTTGTCTTTCTGATGCTTGTCTTAATTGGGCAAGATCAAAGTCAGAGGGGAGTTTTGCTCCTTCTTGAGCGAGTCTTAAGAAGTGAGCATCCGCATTGCTCCTGAGTATTTCGTCAAAAAGTCTGTTAAAGAGAGGGTTACGCTGAGCCCTTTCTATTGTTGTAGGAGTGGGAGTACTTGGGTTTTCATCATCTGCATTTCCTCCAAGTGCTTCTTGAAATTCATTGAGATTTTCCTCTTCTTCTTCTTCCCTTTCTATTTCTCATTGCCTGGACTGTGATCGGGTTTGGGCCATTTTGTTTATAAGCTTTTTGTTGAAGTTGTGTGAAAATGATGATGAGTTTTTGAGAAATGAGAGATTGATGATTGGTGAATTGTGTTGCATGTGGATCTCTTAACACTTTTAAGGTAGATGTAACCAAAATTCCTTCTTTGAATTGCTTGCTTATTTGATAAGATTTGATGTGATAAGGTGTAGAGAAATTTGAGATGTGTTACAGATTGAACTATCTAGTAATGAGAGGATTCACTCATGAACTAATTTTAACCTACGTAGATGTGTCTCTTAGGATGAGCTTATCCTAGATGTAGAAACAATCTAAAAAGTGATGTGAAGTGTTTGATTTCAAGCAATATCTAAAATAGAACTTGGAACAATAACCTCTTAATGTTTTGAGAGTTGGGACGGATTGATGATGAAGTGATGATGTATGAGTGAGATGATGGATGAAAATGTTTTCAACTTCAATAAAAACTTTGCGTCACAAATGGGACAAACTCTACCTCTTCCCTTTCAGGTGTTGGAGGTATTTCTCGAGCTGTGTTGTAGGTGATGCAGACGTTTGGGAAGAAGTTGGGATTAATCTTTCCTCCTTGATTTTTGTGATAACTCAGAGCTCTATATTGCATAAAAGCTCTGCAATTCAATGATTCTGAATCAAATTAGTTTGTTTTACCTTGAAGGTATAGACACATGCGATGTAGAAAGACTCTATGGGAGACAAAGATTTGTCGATTGATATAGAAGAATTTCCTCCTTTTGATCAAAGCCTTTGAGCTTAATGGTCTTCTTTTCAAGTTGATATTCTGATGACACTTCTTCTTTCGCAAGATGTGAAGAATGGTCATAAAATTTGACTCTTTGTTGTTTGTACCTTGTTTTTGATGTTTTTGGTTGTTTTGACAGATGTTTGGTTGGATGAATACTTTGTTTTTGGGAAGTGATTTTCTGATTTTTCTTTGACAAGAAAACAAAGCAAGCACACAAACACAAGAATGTTGCCCCAAAGGCACAAATGAGTATGGGTCTAGATCAACCCAATCCTTGGACTTTTATATAACCCTTCCTTTAGATGCATTTTAAGGTGTATTTCCAAAGCCTGAAGTCGGCTCAATTTGCACTTGGTCTTTAAAACGAACACACTTCAAACACTTTTTATCCCTAAGGTCAAATGGCCAGTTGTGATAAATTTAGCCCACATCTTGATATTCTTCGACTTTGGTACTACATACCTTATGAATCTCGCCGTGGCAGGTAAGGATGTGATATACTAAGTCGTGCACGAGCATAACAAATAGATGATCCCTATGATGGGGGAGTCACCACTTTTATCAAGCCACAAGTGACTTTTCAAAAAGCTATGTTTCTATACAAGGAAATATGTATGGTGAGTATCTTGGGAGCAAAACCATCTATGCTCTTGCACTAAATTATATCGCAAATATTCTCAATCAATAGCACAGGTGGGCTACTACTTAAAGGTGTTTAGTCATGTTCGATGTTTTTGGACATAAGTTCATTCTGCAGTGACTCACTTAAGAGCCTTGTAACTGGTGGTGGGGCCCATTTGTCCTTTCGGCCAGTTACACTATAGGAACAGCTATACCCAAGGCTACAGCTTTTGCTCTCACCTGATTTCTATAGCGGCTCGAAGGATTTACCGCTCGAGGTCGTTCCCAAGAGTATCGATCCCTTGGCAGGCCTCTCTTAAAAAGATAAAATTTTGAGTGTTACTAACACTTTTCTCTTGCACCTAGGACCACAAAAGCCAAGGGAGAGGATAGTGTGTGTTAGAAGTAGGACCACTCGACCAACTCTTTGCACAAGTGTGCCAAGCACGAAAAACACTTGTTCTTTTTAATCTGTCATTGCAATGTGATCTAACTATTTGGAGATGTTGCTCCAACAGTCATGGTGTTCTTTTTAACTTCAAAGGCAAAATATTTTGTAAACTAGGAACTTTGAAATCCTAGTCAACTAAATTGAAAACACGTCTTGCTTGAAGTAAAATTGTTTTTGAGCTTGAAGGAAAAATGGCTTGTTCTTTTTAGATTGCCCCAAAACAAAGTGTTGATTGTAAATTTCTTTTAAGTTGATGCAAGAAAATAAATTTTGTTTTGCTGATTTTAAGCACCAAAACAAAGTTTGTTTCCTAACTTGCAAGAAATAAATGTTTTGTATAAGTTTGTGGTTCTTTTTACCTTGGAACAATGAAATTCTTTTTAAGAGCCCCAAACAAATGTGTGATTCTTTTTTTAAAAGCCCAAATTTGAAATGTGAAGTTAATTTTAAACCAAAATAAAAAGTGAATTCATTTTTAAAACCAACTTCAAAAACAAGTTAGTAAAAAATATAAATCTACTTTTTAATCTAATTTAAATCTGCACAAAAGAGAAAAATAGTTAGTAAAATCCACCTATTTGGTGGGCTTCTACAAGCCTTTTTCTTTTTTTTTGGTTACAAGGTGATTTGTACAATGTTCTGTTACAATAGCGCTAGTCTGTGTTTGAACAGAGACGCTATTTAACACAAACGCACTAAAAGAAAGGGAAAAACAGAAAAGGCAAAAGCACTGAAATAGGGTGAATAGCGCCAAAATAATGTCAAACGCACCAAAACAGTGTCAAAAGCGCAACCTGTGTGACATTTTCAACATTCAAACATGTTAAAAAAAAAAAGTTGATCTTCTTGGTGTTTGGATTCACGTTGGGTTCACCAAATGATGCTCTGCAAAAAGGATTAGAAAATCTGTTTGATGGCAACACACACAAGAGCACAAGAAACAAACGTTAGTGTTAGCAACAAAAGATTATCCTAAACAGGCATATCAAGAGAGATATTAAACATGAAATAGAAAGCATATAAACATAGAATAACATAGCTAATCAAGATGCTCATAGTTGCTCCTCCCTTGTTCCTGTCCTCTCCAAGTCCCAAATGAGTGTAGCTCTCAGCTTTTAGCACTAGCCATGGATGCCATATGGAGATTCAAGATGGTTGAATATGATAAGCAAATGCTATGCAAGTGTAGATAGTGATGCTATGAAAAAGCTCTATGCTAATACCAGTATAACAACAATACTCTAATGCTTCCTTTTTGCTTGAGGAGAAAGGTTCTATTTATAGAAGAAATGGGGAAATGAAGGGTTAAGATTGAGTAATCTTAACAAGGGTTAGGATTGAAAGATATTCAATCCATGTGAGACTTCCAACCCAATCCCATGTTGACAAGTGTCGCCATGAGGAGGCTTGAGAGGAGAGATAAGGAGCATTAAATGCTTGAGGGGACATGATGGTTACCCTAGTCAAAGAAATAAATGCTTTGAAGAGACACATGGGTTACATGAGGGTTAAGTTAGGGGTCAAAGTCCTTAACCATGGGTGCAAGTGGAATTAACCATTAATGGTCATGTAAGAGCCATAAGTGGTTTGGAAGACTTTAGAGGTTAATTTGTTGAACGCACAAAGCATTAATTGCTTTTCAAAGACTTTGGAGTCTTTGAGAAGTGACTCCAATTTGCTTAGGAATGTGACAATATTTAGGGGATGGATTAGGTTAATTAGGAAGGGTTTAGAAGAATCTAGAAGGGGTTTAGGCATGCAAGTGGATTTTGTAGGAAAATGCAAGTGGGAGGAATTTTGGTATTTTCAATTAAAATAAAATCATTTATTTCAGTTAAATGGTGTAATTTGCATTTGGATAAATATTCAAATAAATATTAATTTATTTAAATGAGAAAAAGGAAGATAAAGCATTAAAATGCTTGAAGACTTTGAGGGAAACCATTAAAGGCTTGAAGACTTTAAGGAAAACCATTAAAGTCTTAAGAAGACTTTAAGGGAAGCCATTAAGTTTGAAGACTTTAAAGCCATCAAGTTTGAAGACTTTAAGGGAAACCATTAAAGACTTAAGAAGACTATAGAAGGAAGCCATCAAGTTTGAAGACTTTAAAGCCATCAAGTTTGAAGACTTTAAGGGAAATCATTAAAGGTTTCAAGTGGGTGAGGATAAATAGGATTTTAAATAAATAATTTATTTAAAATAGTTGTGCAACTTGCATTTGTAGGAAAATACAAGTGGGTGGAGGATAAAGGTGATTTAAATAAATAATTTATTTAAAATAATTGTGCAACTTGCATTTGTAGGAAAATACAAGTGGGTAGAGGATAAAGGTGATTTAAATAAATGTTAATTTATTTAAATGTGAGAGGTGGGATTTTGGGGGATTTAAATAAATATTTATTTATTTAAATGTGAGAGAATATTTAATTAAATAAATATGATTTATTTATTTAAATGTGAGAAAATATTTAATTAAATAAATATGATTTATTTATTTAATTAAGTGGACAGATTTTGTTAAGTGAATTAAATCAAATAAATTGAATAATTTATTTAATTAATAGGAGAAGAGGGTTAAGATGAATTAATTAAATATTAATTTAATTAATTATTAATTGATGGTTAAATAATCAAATAAATACTAAGTATTCATTTAATTAAGTGGACAGATTTATGTGACTACAGAAAGATTTTTAATTCCTTTTCTTTTTCCTTCTGATTTTTTCACTGTCACTTCCATCCTCCGAGTCAGATGCCCTCACCCTTTTCTTTCTTCTTGTTTTTCATACTCATTGTCATGCTTTGAATTATTTTTCTTTCTTGGTGACTCCTTACTGCTCTCACTATCAGTTTCACTCTCAAAATCTGAGTCTGATGTATCATAATCCGACGAACTTGATGAACTAGAAGAATCCTCATTAGAGGTATATTCATCTGACTCAGGAATAGACTTTTGCTGCTGCATTACAAGCCTTGGCATATTCTTCAAATACTCACGTAAACTCTCAGTGATACCACCAAGACCAATAGAAGTAAAGAAATTGATAGCAAACCATGAATTTTTGGGATTGTCCTTTGGAGAAATTGAATCAAAAGACTCCTGCATTGTTGGATCATTCAACCTTTCATTAAGCAACACTATACCAAGCTGCTCTGCTAGCTTCTGCAAGAGAATCTTTATAAAAATATGGGAAGAGGAAGTAGTATCTTCCTCTGTCTCACGTATATAAGCAAGACAATGCCATGGAAGAGCATATGTGCCAAGTAAGTGGGCAAAAAACTTTGCAACATTACGCAGTTTATTTGTTTCCAGTCTGTGTATCATAGAATACTGTTGTACAAAACACTTATCAAAAAATTCCTCATAAATTGAATTGATCATACAAAATATTTGCCCAAGAAGACCATAATAGTGAAGGTATGTTCTCTCTTGACCAGGTTCAAGCTCTATCTTTAGTAGCTTATGACCAACTTCCTTAAAATCAACACTTGACATGATTGTCAAATAAATTGTATGTCTTAAATTGACCAAGCTTGTCTCTGTCTCATCCTATATTCTCAGTGCTTCCTCACCTTCCTCTTCATCATCCTCATCATCATCATCTGAATCATTCTCCCCTTCTGCTTCATCTGAAGAAGCATCTCCAAGGATATCTTTCTTCAGTTTTTCATAGGTTGCCTCATGCTCTAAGAAATCAGGATCTGGCTTGAAAACATCCAAACCAACTTCTTGATCAAGTTCATCTTCTAGGAAAAATTCATTTGTTAGCTGATCTGGACGCACAACAGGATGACCCTCAAACTTAGCTTTGCGAAATGCAAAAAGGCTTTCGATTAAAAACTGTGCTCGTTTGTCAATTTCCCCCTCATGGAGAATACCTCTAAATCTTTCAAAAATCCCATAGAGACCTTTTGGTGAAAGGTCTTGCAACAAAGAACCACATTCTTTCACGAACCCAACAACAACCTCTACACTGTCATCTGTGGGGTTCTCTAGTAAAAGGGTGAGAAGTTCCAAGGCAATGATCTCATGTGCAACTTTTTGATTCACTAAATGAGCTATGAATTTGGCTGCTGCTATCAACATGTGCTTGTCATTGCATTTGTATGCCCTCTTAAGCTACAAAAAAATTCTTTGCAAAAGCAAATTGCCAACTTCAAGAAATTTTGTATTTACCACAACAACCAATGCATCAAAAACATCTGTAAATCTAGGGAATGGCATTTGGGATTTCATACAAGACCTACAAAATAGACCCCTCCCATGGATGAGATTCTCTGTAAACAACTCTGGAATGATGTTCTTGATGTTAGATGCATTTACCTTGTTTACTAACTGTAAAGCGGAAAAATCGAACCCTAGTCGTTCTCCCCTCCCCAACTCCAAGGAGAGAGAAGGGAGAGTCACTAGGGTTGATGGTTTTCACTTAGGGGAGACTTTACATTCAAAAGAGGGGTTGAAACCCACAAGATCTAATCCCACGCAATGAAAGATTGGATTCTATATGAGTTTCAAGGGTTGTGATAGCAAGGATACCCTCTTTTGCAAAGAAATGTGGAAAGAATGATTGAACTAGGAATGCATGTAAAGTAGGAAAGATTCACTTATAAACAGAGATACGGATATGGGATGAAGTTGTAGACCTGGAATTAGCAGTAAAATGTTGAGACGGTGTTGTTCTACAAATTTGAGCGAAAGTTGACGGGATGATGGCGCCCGACGTGCACACGGTCCTCCGAAAAATCCGCGAAACGAAGGGGGATCTGTTCGTCTCTGTACAAGGATTCCAGATCTTCAATTACAGCCGTGTACCTGCAACCTACACACAGAAAAGAGAGGACGATTGGGGGGTTAGGGATGAGGGGTTTGCCTTTAGGTCAAACCCCGGTTTTGGAATTAACCAAGAAATGAGAATGCTGTAAATGTAAATGTTTGTAATGTAAACAAGTACTGATACCTGTTGTAAGAATGTTTGTATTCTTACATGCGAAGGTGTAATGAATATTGTATTTTGTATGTTGTATGTGATCTCCTCTTCAATGGTTGAATCCTTGTCTTGAATGCAACACTTAGCCTTGAATGGAGACTTAGAATGCTCAATTGCTTGAAGGAATGCTTGAATGCTTGAATGTTTGAATATCGCTTTCCACCTTTTTTTCCATCTCCCAAAATGGGAGAGGAAATGTAGTTTATATTCTTGTCAATTAGGGTTGAAAGACTGATTTTCCCGACCTTAGGCTGACCAGGAAATATTATTTTCTAATTTGCAAACTTAAAGACCCGAAGCCCCAAAAGAGACCGGGCCCAAAATAGGGCCAGGGACTAGGGCGCTGGGCGCCATGGTCTTGGGGGACCAGGGCGCTAGGCACCCTAGTCCTGAAGGACTAGGGCATTGGGCGCCATGGTCCCACCTCTAGGGACAGCGGGGTGCAAGGAGGATCAGGCCAGGGTGCTGAAAAATGCAGTTTTTGGTGTCATGAACAAGTTTCGGGGTCTCCATTCAGGTTCAGTGTTGCGCCGCCATCGTGAAGACCCAAATGCGGTCGAAATTGCAAGTGTCGCAATTTTAGGACGCTACACTAACCCATTGATACTCTTCCGAAGGGCATCCCATGTCATGCGCTGGTATTCCAAACTGCTCTTGTCTTCCACATCTTTCATCATTTGAGCCAACTTAAATGGGGGAATGTAAACACCCCCGCTTCTTCCAACACCCTTCTCAGCTCCTCTTGCAGCACCTTCACCATTCCCATTCTGAGATGGAGCAGACACAACACTAGAAGTTTTCACTTCCACTGCCTCTCTATCCCTCTTGTTTCCAGAAGCCCCTTTACCACTTAATTCGTGCTTATTTCTGTACATAAACCCATCAGGAAGCATGAGTTTTTGCATATAAGCTTGCTCAAATATTTTACAGTTATTTTTCATCAAGATTCCCTTAGGAGCTGGCAGATCCTGCTTCCATACTTTAATTCTGTTTTCTCAAAGGATAGTGCTAAAAATCCATGCATTGCAAACAACTTTTTACACCTTTGTTGGTTGTGGTGGCATCACAGAGAGTTTACATCAATAAATGAAGAACATGCCAATGCTTTTAATGCAACAGTAGAAGTCTATCTCTTATTCAATATCTCTAGTGAAACCCCCATGATCTTTTGTTGGAGTAGAATTTGTTATATTCTAGAAAGGGTCTTGTCCTTTGTTGATGGGATATTCATCTACCTCAAGAAATAACTGTTCTTTTCTCCAACAAGAAGTGGAACTAAATGAAGGTCTAGCACTATGAAATGAATCCTCAAAAGGATTACTATAGTTAGTTTTGGTAGATAATGATTTGGGTAAAATACTAATGTGGCTTTAGGAAACATTATGTACTAGCTTAGCATATTCTAACAACTTTGGTGCGACATGCTACATCCAATTAAGTCTCCATCGGTATCTCTATTGTGTTTATGGATTGGGATTCAATGTACTCTTTTTATACACAGATTTACTTTTAACTAAGGAGGTTTGTATGTACTTACTTGTTTTTCGATTGTATCCCTATTTCAAGAATTTCTTCTATCAACAAATCATTTGTTGTAAGTTGTACAAGTGGAAGCTTGAACATGCCTTCCATGCTAGCCTTGTTGATACGTTCAACACCATCTTATGCAACAGATATTTAGAACTCCACTATTTCATTGAAGAGTGAGTAGTAGGGACAATCTAGGACACTTACAAAGGTTTTGCAAGAAAGATAAATAGACCTAAATATTATGGCTTAATAATGATCAATAGGTAAACGGATAAGAAACTCTCAATATCAAAATGACTTTCTCAATTGTCTTTACTAGAAATGGATAGATCTGCTAATAATGGCTTTATGACTGTATGTCAACTTTAGACTCAATCCAAGAAGAGCTAGAACTAATATGCGATATCTAGATTTATGATCTCTATAATATAAAAATCCCATAATTATGTTTCCACGCATCTATACCACAACACAAACATCATGCTAGTGTTCAGCCATAGCAATTGATATCCTAATTATAGAATGTGAAATATGCACATAACTATGAAAAAGATTAAGAAAAACAAAGAAAGATGCTTATTGCAAACATAAATGACTAATGGACATGAATTGAATTCATTGTAGATAGTTTTGAATATCAAATTCACTTATTTGTGTGCATTTAGTAACTCATGTACTTGTGGCCAACCATTTATCTCTTTCATAAATTAAACACTTATTAATAACATTAAATGGCTGAGTAATTATGTTTTAGTTGAAATTGAAAATAAAATATTTTATTTCAAGACAACTCACACTATTCCCTATCATATTTTAGACTCTCGGTTTTGTTAGTAGTGGTTTGATATCTTTGGAGCCGATCATTGCATTTCTTTAGTTACGTTTGTCAGCGTACTCCCAGCCTATGCTAAAATGGGAGCTTTGGAACAGGGTATGGACATCCATCAAAGCATAAAAGATAGAGGAATTTTGTCAGATGTAGTTGCAACTGCTTTGTTAGCATGTATGCAAAATGTGGAAGCATAGACAAGGCACAAGAACTGTTTGATGGATTGCCTCAAAGAAATGTGGTTTCCTGGACTGCAATGATTGCCGGATATGCACAAAATGGATTTGTTGAGAAGGCTTTAGAAACTTTCAAGCAAATGCAATCGGCGGGTGTAAAGCCAAATTCCATGACCATTGCTACTATCCTCCCTGCCTGTGCCAAAATGGGAGATTTGGAATAGGGTATGGACATTCATCGAAGCATAAAGGATAGAGGAATTTTGTCAGATGTTGTAGTTGCAACTGCCTTGGTAGACATGTATGCAAAATGTGGAAGCATAGACAAGGCACGTGAACTGTTTGATAGATTGCCTGAAAGAAATGTTGTCTCGTGGACTACAACGATTGTTGGATATGCACAAAATGGATTTGTTGAAAAGGCTTTAGACACTTTCAAGCAAATGAAATTGGAAGGCACAAAGACAAATTCCACAACCTTTTCCAGCATCCTCCCTGCCTGTGCAAAAATGGGAGCTTTGGAACAGGGTATGGACATCCATCAAAGCATAACGAATAGAGGAATTTTGTTAGGTGTTGTACTTGCAAATGCCCTGCTTGACATGAATGCAAAATGTGGAAACATGGACAAGGCTCATGAATTGTTTGATACGATGCCACAAAGAGATGTGATCTCATGTGAACAATCGACACACGCATATACGGGAGGAAGGGATTGCTGCTACAAAATTGAATGCTCACTCCTCAATCACAGTTCTATGGTTTTACGAGATTAAACTAGGGCAATTAACCACCACATGTATATTTTTTGCAACATGATATTTAAAAACTAGGGCAATTTGAATCTAGCTTCTGCGTGGGATTGCAAGCAATGCCACAAATGCCTTCGATGCGGGTTTGATGTTCTCGGGGGTTGAAGTCACCACGGACGCCTACGCGGGAAATTTGCAATACAAATGAATTCCCCTCTTCTTTTTTTTAAGTAATGGCTGCTGTCGTCAGAATTACAATGAACTCAAGCACTTTTTTAGAAAAAAGAAAATTCTCATTGCTAATGCCTTCTTCGTCAAAACCAAATGGGAAATTGTCATCGGAATTACGACGAATGTGGGCATTTTTTCAAAAAAAAATCAAATTTGGCCACAATATACCTTCTCCATCGGAAACCTCAGTCAGAAATCTAGTCCAAATGTATTAGTGACATAAGCAAACTGATATTATGCTTCCTTAGGAAGTAAAAGCCACCCATTTTAGTCTAGATGTGAATCTTTAATTTACATTTGGAAAGATGCACTGCAGGTTTCTACCAATCATGACAAAGGTAAAGGGGGAGTTGTGATTCTGATTGGAGGAAAATGGGGTAACAAGGTCATTAATAATGTCTCCTCCTCATGTAATAAGGTTGTGTGGGCTAATATTAACCTCAAGACTCTATAGTTGGTGTTTGTTCCCTGTATGCCTCTAATGATCACATAGATAGGATTGAATTATGGAAATGGTTGTGTAATCTCCCGAACATCCCTTGGATTGTTGGAGGAGACTTTAATATGATTGAGCATCAAGAAGACAAACTAGGTGGCCTAAATTTTGATTGGAAGAGTGGTGAAAACCTATACTAGTCCAAAATGAAGGAAAAAATCAGATTGTTTGACCCCCTTGAAGGGATAAAGAATATCTATGGGTCAATCTAGTATACTTAGTGTAATTTTCAACAAGGAAGGAAAAGGGTCTACTAAAGATGAGACAAATTCTATGCTAACAAAGACTTTTTCTCTTTCAAACAAGATGTGGGTGGTACTACGATTAGAGTATATCCATATACCCTTTTGGATCACCATCCCATCAAGGCCTAAATTGAATTAAACAACAATGTAGTCTCTTCTACTAAGAGGGATGATAATTTTGTCCTCAACACTAACCTTCTAAAGGATCAAGACATTAAGTGTGCTATATACATGATCAGACATATTAATAAAATGGGATACTCACATCCATTCTTCCATTGATAATAAGAACATAAATTTCAATAGTTGGAAAGTTTTGCTTCAAATGATGGGGAGGAAGAAGGCTAAAGATGATAGAAAACTTGAAAAAGACATGGTAGACAACCTTATGACCTTGGAGGCACAAACCCGAGTTGATCCTACCAATCTGGCTCTTTCTCAATCTTTGTCCCAAACCAAAGATACATTAAGAGGCATACAACATAAGAAGATTCGGGGAATCAAAGTGAGGGCCAGAATCAATTGGCTTCAATAGAGAGATAAGGGATCCGAATTCTTCTTCAATATGTTGAGATGAAAGGAGTTCAAAGAAAGAGTTTATAGAATCTGGGATGAAGGTAGAGAATTGGTGGATATTGATGAAATTAAGGAGGCATTTCTCCAATACTATAAAATACTCTTCTCCTCTAAAGGTAACTCCCCTTCTAGTTACTCTGCTAGTGACAAATGTAGGGCCCTCATCCCAAAGAAGATTATGGATCGAGAGGCTGAGGCACTAAAGAAACATATTTCTATTGAGATCCACAAGGCCATTAATACTCTTAACAATGACAAGGCCCCTAGCCCGAATAGGTTGTCAATCGAGTTTTACAAAGAGGCTAAGGAATGGATTAGTATGTGGAGGATTGTTAGGTGCTAGTCCATTAACAAAGGGGTGATAAATTTTCTCCCCAAATATGGGGATAAATCTCTCATAAAAAACTAGAGGCCCATTACTTTGTTAAATGTATCCTATAAAATACTAGCTAAGATTATTGCTCTCAGGCTAGTGACTATCCTCCCCAACTTTGTAAGCAATATGCAAACCAAATTAATGAAGGGAAGGTACATTTTGGATAATCTCATCACTAGTTGGGAAGCCATGAATTGGGCCAAACAAACTAATAAAAATGTGGTTGAGTTCTTGATTGACTTCAAGAAGGCATATGATAGGATTGAATGGAACTTCCTCGCCATGATGTTGGAAGTGTTTGGTTTCCCAAAGGAATTTTGTCGAATGGTTCAGGTGTTACTCAATGACACCTCTACTCAAATAGAGATCAATGGATCCCACACCCAATCCCTCAAGTTAGAGATATCCATCAAGCAAGGGTGTCCACTTGCTCATGCACTACTTGTCATTGCAATAGATGTTATGTTTTAACTTCTGAAGGAAGATACTCTTTCCCCAAGGTTAAGGCATCTCCTTACTTGATAAGATGGACCTTATCAATATCCAGTTCTCCAATGACATGACCTTATTCTTATAACTTGAGGCAAATATGGAGTCTTTGATGATGAAACTTAACATCTTCTATGAGGCTTTAGGGGCTAAGATATTTGAAGCCAAGTCTACCCTTCTAGCGCAAGATGATGCCCCCCCCACATGGCTTGGTAAGTATAACTATCAGTGGGGGGGGGGGGGGGGCTTTAAGAAATTTAGATATCCAAACATCCCTTTTTTTGTCAACCCCTATTTATGGCGATGGATTAAAGAGAAGTTGGAGTGCAAGATGGGTAGATAGAATAAATAATATATGTCCTTAGCTGGTAGAATTCAAGTTTGTCAAAAGATTATTTCCTTGTATATTCTCTATTATGCCTCTATGTAGATGTTCTTCAATTATTATGTTAATGATTCAAAAGGCTATCAGGAAGTTTCTATGGTGTGATGGAAGAGGGAAGATAAAGTGGCAATCGGTCAAATGAAATTGGTGTTGTCTTAGCAAGAAGATGGGTGATCTAGGACTTTAGGATCTTAAGATGCAAGGGATTCCACTTGTTGCCAAATGGATTTTTCATGCTTTAGTAGGAAATGAACTTTGGAAGGTTCTTGTTAGAAATAACATTAAGCTTGCAGTTCCTAAGTATACCAAGACTTGGAAATTTCTCCCCTTTAGTGACCTCATTGTTGGTAGTTTCCTTGTCTCCCCATTCAGCTCTAATGTATTCAAGGTAATATGGAAGACATGGGAATACATTATAAATCTGATCTCTCATAAAAGAATCCTCAGTGATAATAATACTCTAAGCAAGGAGAGGTCCATCTAGTGGAACCTATTCCACAAAGGTAGGCCTCTAGCCCTCATCTAAGGATGTTTTGCCAGGAGATGGAGTCTTAATGGTATTTGCTACTTTAATGATATCATTATTAATGGTGAATTAATCTCATTGAATATTCTTAGCCAGATGTGTCATCTACCCTCCTCCAATTGGAGAACATATTCTATCCTAAGGGAAGCTTGCCTCAGTTTACAGCTCCCCAAACAATGTTTTGTGGAGGAAGACAGACACAAAAGCTTCACTTGGATATATGGTAATTTGTTGATGAACACTAATGCTAAAATGATTTATGATGCCCTGCGTTGCAATATTGATCTAATTATGTATATTAACTTGGTGTGGAATTTACATTGCAGTAAGGATGATTAGCAGAAAATTTTCTCCAAGTCTTATGGGGCAGTGACATCACACCTAAAAAGAAGGGTTTCAAGTGGTTATTTAATCTCCATAAACTGCCCATTAAATATAAACAACAAAATGTTGATGTTTATAGCATTTATAGAATTGTTGAATCTACTAGTAAGTACAAGTCATTTCTATCACAATTACTATATAAGGGACTAACAATTAGTACTTATTCATGGATTTACAGATTGAAATTGTGTAGATGATATCAACAAGAGGATACCCACTAGTGGTTGCAATCTCACTTTATTTGATTGCTCCATTAATGGGATGGATAACTAATAATATATTATCTTTTTCCATACTTATTCATGGATTTACAAATTAAAATTGTGTAGATGATATCAACAAGAGGATACCCACTAGTGGTTGCAATCTCACTTTATTTGATTGCTCCATTAATGAGATGGATAAGTAATAATATATGATCATTTTACACCATATAAGTTGAGTACGTGATATATTCTCATGCTTGTAAAGAATCCATCTAAATTAAGATATTATGTTCAAATTTGGGGCTAATTCATGGAAATATTATAGTTCTATGTGACACTTAGAGCATAAAATATCTAACAAACACAACCTTTCATGTGAAGACTAATCATATTAACTTGAAGTACCATTTTATTTGTGACTTGGTAGAGGATGGAGGGAATAGAGAAATTTGATATTTTGTAGAATGTTGTAGATGCATTAACAAAGTTGGTAATACAATCAAGGATCAAGAATCCATTTAAGGGAATCTAATCTAAGGATATAATCATGTGAATTGAGACATACATGAAATTATACTTAGTTTATATACACATTATAAAATAACAAACAATGGACACTGTCTTCATTAATCAAGTCTAGGCCGCAATGGTCCTAATTGTCCAACAACAAGGACTTTTTACAATCCCCCCAAAAATACATTTATGACTTTTATGCATAGAACAACAAGCTTTGACATTAGTGTAATAGGAAAACACCTCTTAAAATCGTTTATTCAATCTTCACTACACTCGTCTATTTATCTATCTTGTATCTCTTATCCATAGCTAAGGAGAAATATATTCACGAAGTTTTATTGATGCTCTCTCTACATGATTTCTTAAGCCTATATCAAATTATAATGACTAACTATGTTATATTTATCTAACACTATTTTGGGAAAAGGCAACTACTACCAACAATCAAGGTGGAGTTGCATTGTAATAGCCATGTTAAAAATTAATATATCTATTAAAATAAGGAAAAGTAGCAGTCACATTCCCGAGCTCATTTAGTGTCCCTACTACCATTACCTCTATAACTACTAACTTCTCATTTTTTTAAATAAAGGGGTAATTTTTTTTTTAATAATCTGACACAAGCATTACATAAGAAAACCAAAGCCTCAAAGCTATAGCAGAGAACAACCAACCCAACCAATTATCAACCAACTTCATAACTATCCATATTCTTGACGAAGAGCTTATGCAAGTCTTGACAATAATCCAGGGAAAGATGCTCCCAACCCTCAACTTTCCAATCATCACCATGTTCTAAGGCCCGCTTAGGCAAACAATCAGTTGCTCTATTCCATTCACAAGGAATGTGGATGGAAGACACCTTCTCCATCATAGCACTAATTTACAAAATCTGGTGAACAATCCCTGCCAACTACCAATTAATCCCACTCACCTTCTGCTCAATCAACAAATGAACAATAATCTACGAATCCAATTCGCAGATAACCTTACGCCACCCCAACTCAAATGCACGCTCCAAGTCATAGAAAATTGCTAATCCCTCCATAAAATTATTAGACTGCTACCCTTTATACATTGAAAACAAGAAAACCACATCCCCCATACAATCCCTACCAACACCACCAATCCCAGCATGACCCGAATTACCCCTAGAGGAGCCATCAATGTTAATCTTAATGGATTCATCCTGAGGGGGCAACCATCTTCCCACCCTATGAACCTTCTTCATAGCATGTCTACCTCTCCTGACACAAGCTAAGACAGGAGACATCTCCTGCAAACCCAACCTACTCACAATATCAACCTTCCCTCTATCCAGAGGAAAATTCACCTCACATTTAGCCTCCACCGTCTCGTGGATCATTCCAATGATTCTATTCCACACTTATTGAACTAACAGCCTGACTTCCCTAAAGATCCTCCTATTCCTCTCTAGCTAGATCTGCCAAAGTATGAAATGGGCCTAATGTGCCAAACAATTTGGAGAAAAGAGGATGAAATAGGAGGCCTGCTCAAATTGCTCCAAAACTCCACCATAGAATCTGTGTGAACACAAGGGTGCTTCCACACCCCCCACCAGTAATGCCAAATAAGCAATGAGAAAGGGCATCTGAAGAACAGGTGTGAAGAATCCTCCTCCCATTACCACATAAAACATAGATGGAGGGCCCATGGAACCCACGCTTGTGAATATTGTCCCAGGTTAGACATCTATTCAAAGCCAAAGTCTGAGCAAAATAGTTACACTTCGGCCAAGAGAAATTGTTCCAAACATATTTCCACCAGTGCACCTCCCTCCCCTCCAATCTATGGGACAACAGCTTCGGGTACCCATTGGCAATAGTAAAAACCCCCTTAGGATTCTAGGACCAAGCAAGTCTATCCCTATCCTTAAGGGAACTACAGTGTCTACTAGTCGAAATGCCATGAAGCTTAACGCAGTCTTCCTCCATACCAACAACCGGCCATTCATTAGGAACCTTCCACCGCACCATCTCCAATTGCCCACACCTATAAACAAACTTAAAGTCACTCACTCTAGACCACCCTACCTCCGGGAACCTATGGCAAAGATTCACTAAATTAGGAAACTGATCAATAATGGGGGGGTAGCCATCCCAAGAATTGAACCAAAAAAGAACCTCTTCCCCACTCTTACAAATCCAAAAAAATCCTTTTATCAGTGCAACTCCTTTCTTGAGAGTACTCCAAATCATAGAGCCTTTTCCTGCAAGCGAATGTCTTGGGATTTCCTCCTTCGGGATCGTCTGCATATACTTGTAAGACAAAATCCCAACCCAACCTCGATCATGTTCAACACACCACCTCCAGTGCAATTTTGCCCCCAAAGTCTCCCCAAATAAAGTAGACCGCCTTAAGCCAATCCCACCCAAATGTTTCAGGTTGCACACCAAGTCCCAATTGAAAAGACTCTATTTATAGGAGGACAGGTTGCCTACCCATAAGAATTTCCTTGCCAAAGAATCCAATTCCTTCACAAACCACTTTGGGGCCACTTGGAGCATACACCTATAAATCAAAAGAGCATGAACCACCGACTGGATCAGTTGAACTCACCCAGTGAAGGATAACCATCTGTGGTCCAATGTTCAACCTTCATGTGAAATTTGTCCAAAATACCCTGCAAAGAGTCCTTGGGAGGATTACCAATAGAGATAGGAATACCTAGGTAAGTCAAGGGAAGAGAACTAACCTAGAATCTCAAGATATGAGCAATCCTCATCTGAATAGTTTCAGGTGTGTTGAAGAAGAGAATGGAGGATTTATCCTCATTGATCAATTGGCCAGAAGCAGCAAGATAGACATCCAAAACTTTACGTAGATTTATAGCTTCTTTGATCCTAGCAAGTCCCATCAGGATTGTATCATCCACAAACTGCAAATGGGACTGAGGGGTGTTTCATTACCCCAGCTCCAACCCTGAATAATACCCATTCCCACATTATACTTAATCAATCTCCCCAGACCATCAGCCAAAAGAATGAATAAGTATGGGGAAAGAGGGTCCCCCTGACGAAGACCCCTGGATGCACCAAACAACTCAGTATGATCTCCATTAATTAGCACAGAGAATGAGGTAGATGAAACACAACTCATTACCCATTGGATCCATTCATCAACAAAACCAAAAGCCCTAAGAATCTTCTAGAGAAAGGACCAACAAACTCTATTATAAGCCTTTGCCATGTCTAGCTTGATAAACATATCTTTTTCCTTAGAAGCTACCATAGAATGAATGGTCTCAGTAGCAATGACCACTCCATCCAAGATTTGACAACCCTCCACAAACCTAATTCGCTCCTCAGAGATGATACCCTAAGCCAATTCTTCAACCTTTCTGCTATCAGCTTAGAAATAATCTTATAAATCACATTAGAGAGAGAAATAGGGCAGAACTGGTCTAACCAATCAATGCCATCACACTTGGGGATGAGCGCAATGAAAGTCGCATTTAAAGCCCGAAGCATCTGCTTATTTCTCTGGGACTCTTGGACCAACTCCAATAAGTCCAATTTGATAGTATCCCAAAATTCTTGATAGAACTCAATCGGAAACCCATCTGGTCCAGGAGCTTTCCCCTTCTTCATGTGGAAAACAATCTTCTCAAGTTCATCCAACAAAATAGGACCCATAAGCTGCTCATTCATCTCCCTAGTAACTAGATAAGGAATACAAGCAAGAACCTGATTCTCCTCTTCCGATTCCCTCTGAGAATCCTCACTAAAAAGGGATAAAAAATATTGTATAGACTCCCGAGAAATCTCCTACAAGGATAAACACTGCTCACCTCTATCATTAACCAGAATAGGGATGGATTTGTCATGTCTTCTTTCTTTCACTGAGTTGAAAAAGAACGCAGTATTCTCATCCCCCGCTTGAAGCCAATCAATACGAGCTCTCTGTTTCCAGTATATTTCCTCCCTAAGCTCCCACTCCTCTAAATCCTTGACAACTCTGTCTTCCTCCCTAAGAAAGGCTTCTGACAATCCATGCTCTCTTATTTCTCTGGTAATGTCATTCAACTCTAATTGAGCAGCTATCTTAGCATGAAAAATATTACTGAAACACTGAGGATTCCACTGTTTAAGCTGAAACTTAACAAATTGCAGCTGCTTGGCAAAAGTGTACATAACAGTGCCAAAGGCTGGCCTCCCTATCTTCCACCACTCCACAACATGATCCTACAAAGAAGGATCTCACAACCACATAAGCTGGGATTTGAATGAAAGAATGTGAGCGACCCGAGTAGAAGAAGGCACCAATTTGATGGGTCAGTGGTCTGAACCTCTCTAATCTAAAATCTTAGAGCATGTGGACCACCCCTCACCAACCCAAAAACTAGAAACCAAAAAGCGGTCCAACCTCTTCTCAATCCAATACTTCCCTACCCTCCTATTGTTCCAAGTGAATATACCATTACCAAGCTTGATGTCAAAAAGATTCAATGGGGATATACTATCCTGAAGAAGGAAGGAAGAAGGCTCCAACCGCATAACACCACCCTTCTTCTCACTCAACTCTAAGATGGCATTGAAATCATCTGCCATAATCCACAGATGAAAAGGAAAAATCCCACGCATAAAAGTAATATGAGACCACAAATTCTGCTTACCCTGAAGATCAGTGGGGGCATAAATGTTAGTAAACAACATATATTCCCCAGTTTCAAGACTAGAGGCAACCCCAGATAAAGATGATCTAGAAGAAACCCACCATATAGGACGAATCCTCAAGGGGTTCCAAAGACAAGCCACACCTCTAGAGGAGCCAAATGCCCCAATACACTGACATTCGTCTCTCCCCCATAGCTTTGGCACCAGACCCAACATACTTTCCACAGATAATTTAGTTTCCTGCAAGAAAAGGACATCAGGAGAATGACTCCTTATCAACTCCCAAACAACTTTTTGTCTAGGGCCACTGTTCAAGCCCCTCACATTCCATGATAGCACAATCATTTTGGGGGATTAGAAAAATGAGAATCCAGAGTCTTTATTGACCCTAACTCAACCAAATTCTCCCCCATCAATTTGATCTTATCCAAGTTGTTCTTTCTGCCAACCTTCAAAATCTTCTCCGTTGCACCTTTTTTTATGTCTTTCTGAAGAAGACCCAGCTGTAAAGAGATCTTATTACTTTTAACCCTAGCAGAGTCTAGTTTTTGTGCTGCAGGAGAAACATCCCCACTAGCCATCTTCATTTCAACACTAGAGATGGGTTCCATCTGAGCCACTACCTGCTGATCCATCTCCATCTGATGACTCTCACCCGCCTGCAGACCCTAGGTAGTATCCAAGTTCACACTATCAAGAATCAACCCTACTGCACTATGATCCAAAGGAATCATCCCTGGATTCACCTCCTGTTGGCTAAGATCATCCAAGGCTTCAAACTGTTAAAGGTATCCTCCTCATGACTGTCCTGCAAAGACCTCTTTTGACCTCGGTTCCTATTCTTTATCTTAATCGGGGCAAAACCATCAGCACCCACAGCGCCACCAAACATGGGAGTTTTTCCTTTATTAGCCCCATCCAGGTTATGAGACAGTTGTTGAGGATGAAGCTCAGCCGATTTAGACCTAGGGCACTTACGTTGCAAATGACCATACTCATGACATAGACGACACCGAGAAGGTAAAGTCTCACAAACAAGCTGTTGGACCCAAGAGTAAGAGCCCGCACACATATCTATAGCATCTGACAAAGGCTTACTAAGATCAATTTCAACACAAATACGAGCAAAAGTCATTACCTTTCTACCCAAGGTTTGCATTGAAGATCCAACAGGCTTCCCAAGCAATGAAGATAGCATTCGCAACACATCCTCCTGACAATATTCCATCGGAAAACAAGGTAATCAAACCCACACTAGGACCTGATTTGGGAGCTCCTTCGATTAAATCCCGCATGCCAAGGTTTGATGAACAACCCCACCTGGTTATTGAAATATGGGCCTCCCTCAAAAATCCTATTGCGATCATCCATGCAATTAAAAGTGACCATGAAGTAATTGTTTGCCAACAACATAACATCCATTTCCCCTTCCGGCGCCCAAGTCCTCTAAGCCCAGTTCTCCAAAAACTGTAGAGAAACCCTCATCCCCAAAAATTTGCAGTAAAAAGAGTACTTTGAGACATATTCAACATCTTCAGCAATCATCTCAGGTGGAATTACCAATTTTGGCCTCTCTTTGCATCTCTCAAGACAGTCATCAATCTTCGAAATTCGAGAGCCATTGGACAAACCTACCCTAGTAAACCCCAAATCCGGAATAAAAAAATCATAAGCGAAGGTCTTAATACCTTGGGATGGGGATTTTGCACCCAATGCACCTCAAAAATCCATACCGGGAGAGTCCCCTAAGGCTTCTCCCCTAGCAACCGGCATCATAAAGGAGAAGGGGCAGACACAAAGAAAACCCACACCCCAAAACCCTACCTACCGAACCCTCCACCCAAGCTGCACACTCCTCCCAAACTCTGTAATGGGGAGAGAATGGCCACAACCCTCCACACCCCTCAAGCTCCTCCCACCACTGCCGGCAAACACCAGACACCCTACACACCCCGCACCTGCACTCAAACCAAATGCCTCACAACAGTCCTCCCCGCCACCAACCACCGATCTCCTCAACAAAACCACCACACCCTAGGGAAGCAAAGATCAGTCCCCCCCCTCTACACATAGCCAAACAAAGACCCCCCACGGGCTAGGGCTCAGATGCCCTAGCTCAGACCTGCAAAACTCGCGCATGCTCCATCTCAAAATTATATCTCAACTACTAACTTCTCATTAAAAACTATTCCAAATTAGAATTATTAATAATTTTTGGATGCTCGTGTATCATACTTTAATGATAAAAAGCTTGTGAGGATAGTTCGCTAATTTGAGCCACTGGTGAAATAAAAAATGTGCTACAAACTCATTATCAAATCAACTATTTTACTAGATTTTCTCAGCTTTTCTAGCACTTGGATCAAATAAATCCTCATTCTTTTTGCCATTATTGTTTAGCATTCTTCACATCTCTCATGGATTTCTTTCCACCATAAGCTAAATTATTTCTCCTTAGTTTTCTCCTTCACCATATCCTCCTTTTCGTGAGATTCAATTCACCACAAATTGTCCACCTCCATTAAAAGTCATCTTCACGTACACTCATATCTTGAAAATAATTTTTATAAAAAATAATTACTTCCTCTCTTATGCCTACAAACACCACTTTACCAACATTAACAACATTATGAAAATTTTAAATATTTATCACCATGCTTTATTCAAAATTTTCCTTATTGGCAAACAAATTATTGTACTTTTTCATAATTAACTCCTCTTCCTTATGCTTCTATAAACACCTTTTGTTCAACCAATGTATCTATTTTTCCTTCTTTACTTTGGGCTTTGAATAATAATTTACCATTTGACATTTAAGTTAAATATTCATATTAATTTAGCACAAATATTTAAAAAAAATATTTTTAGTTTTAATTTATCATTTAATTTACAAATTTGTATTATTTTAAGTTTTAATTTATTGCACAGTTGAACATTTATATTATTGTAAGTCTTAATTTGTCAATTCAAGTATAAATTTATTAAAATTTAGACTTAATTTCTCCAGGTTCATCCTGGAGTGTGACCCTGCTGATTTCTCCATGACTTTTGCCTCTTACCGTTGGGAAAAAAAAGCATTGTTATCCTTGAAAAAAAGCACTGTTACTGTTAATGGATTGGAACGTTGGCCAACGGCTATGAAAGAATGTCTGAAAAAACACTGTTATCGTTGGTGCTTTCAGTTTCACCTCTTATATAATAAGATAAACAGTTTAATTAATTTGTCTGTGGCTCTGTGTTTGCTAGAAGTCCCACGCCCACCGGGATGACCAGGTATGCTCTTGAGTTCATCCAGGGATTTGAGGAATTAATGATTTGATGTGCTCATTATATGGTTTTCAAATGTATGTCAGGGTTTGAGGAATTATATGGTTTCCAACTTGTGTTCATTGTGTGGTCAATATATTCTGTAAGAATTCTACTAAAAGTCCATTATGGGTATGTAGAGTTTGGAAAATTGTTTAGGTCTGCAAGCGGACAAGGCAAATGGTGGTACAATTTTTTAGGCGATGCTGCTGTGAATTGAATATGAATGTGTAAGGTTTTAGTCAGTTTTTTCTGCACTTTTTGCTTTTGTGTGTCTGCAGCTGTTTGGGAATTTTTTGATTTTGCGTCCAACGATTTATGAATTCTCTGTCTTGTTTTTTACCACCGGGATGCTCTAACAGCTATCCACCTATAATCAATCAACTCAATTTGTGGGAGTTTTCTGCAACTTCTGCATTACAATCTTGGATGTCTGCAAATGCCTATCACTGTGGAAGTATTTTACATTTGTTCCACATTGTGGGTATATGGGTCTCTCTCTCATGAATTTGTGCGCCTAGAGTGGTTAAGATTGTGCATATATTTTTTTATGTCCATAGTTCAATGTGTTGCCTCTGTATTCTCAATCTGGCTTCTCAAGGCAACTTCTTTTGAATTTGTTTTTCTTTAATTTTTTTGTGGTGTACTTTGAATTGTGATTTGGATTCTTGATGCTTGTATAAGTGTGCATCTTCTTTGGTTGAGGATTCTAGTATTGATTATGCCTCCATTCGTCAGTATATGCATATCTGATTTTCTGTATTTATATGGGTTTGAGGGGTTTTTGTGCATTTGCATCGTTTTTGGTACTTTTGCTTGTGGTTTGCAAATTATGGCTCAACTTTCATGAGGCTGCATTGCAGGTGTAGGTAGAGACCAACCACTGTTATTTATCGCTGTGATTCTTGGAAATCTTTTTCCTCTTTCCAGTGAAATCTCCATCTAGTGCATTGCGTGTGAGCCACTGCTTAGATTTGTAGTCAATGGATTGGATGCTGTGTCGGATCTGGTCTTCCTCTACTCAAGAAAGCAGTCATTTTGACTGAAATTCAGAGGACAAGAAATACTTCTGGAGGCTGTATTATTTCTCATAATTCCATTTCACCTGCACATGTTGAATATGGCAGTCATACAGTAGGTGTCTCGAAGCAATTCGCTCTTTCTATCATAAGGAACGATCTGCGCTCTCATTCTAAATCCTCTATGATTTTTCTCGAGGGATTCAATAGATTGCTTCACAATATTAATCTTTATCTTGTTCGGGAGGACAATACAAATCATCTTTAGCTTGGCCTTCAACTTACCATTGACTCGGGGGATGACCAGGTATGCATCCCCTCATCAGATGGCTATATCTTATCATTTCTATCTCTTGATATGACTAAAATTAGCTAGGATTTATATAGAATTTGCTAGAGCTTATTTCTTAAAGTAAATACCCTGCCCAAGTATCTATTATCTAATATTAATCAGAATAGATTTGAAAAACACTTTTATTTACTTCTCTCCCCAATAGCTCAAGTAAGCTCACGAACAGCCAGCATATGATGACATCACAGTCCATTGTGATGGGATAAGACATTCTGGATATAACTGTGTATTACTCATATTCAGAAGCTCTCAACTCATTACTCTCATTACTAATACTCGTCATGGGAGGTGTTGAATTGGTTGTTATATTCCTTGTCCCCTGCTACGCCTGCCTAGCGCATGCCATCTCACATAAAGTACCTTTAATAATATGAATTAAGAAAGATGTGAAATTGATTGTTATGTTCCTCCCTCCCTGCAATGCATGTCTATCTCAAGCTGCCTCATCTAAACAGCCGACCGTCATACTGTCTCATTTCAACTGCTAGTGATTTTATTTCTAGTAAATTTGAAATTAAAACTTAACGACTGTGTAAGCTCTTTCAGCTCAAGCTGCACTCTTTACTTAATGTGTTAATATTGGTTGGAGAAATTCTATTTGTAAATATAGAGCTGCTCCTCCTGTAGAGAGTTTGGGATGGGGTGTTTGTGGTTATCCAGGGATTATAATTTCCTTTTTCATATACTAACTGACATTTATTGGTTTTCAGGGCAGCCAATCTTTATTTCTGATATAGATTTCCAACAATGTACTCATGTATAAAAGGTTATAAGCTCTTAGGATACCCTATAAGCGTTTCTGCTCTTAATGTTCTTTGCTTTGTTTTTAAGCATAAAAAAATTCAAAGGCTTAAATGAAAATCATGATATACAAAGATCCAAAAGTTCTCTGAAATGTTGTTGTCTTAGATAATTAAAGATAATTAGAATATTCCCTTTAAGTGATTGTTAGTTGTAATCCTGCATTAGAACTATCAAAGTGCGAAAATCCATATTATATTAGGGAATAGGTTTTAAAAAATATAAAACAATTTTTGACAAGAAAAAATGCAAAACACATCTACTGAAAATTTGGGAGTACAACATATGTACATTTGATTTGCAAAAGTCAAGAGTTATGTTTCAAAGAGTTCAGAAAATGACATTTCATACTTTACTGTCTGTATCCTATACCACTGTTGTGTCCATCGTTGTTAGTTTATCCTTTTACACTTGTAGTTAAATATATTTTTTCTCCTTCAACATTTTTACGATTTCTGGTAATTTGGGAAGATCTGAAAAATGCATTTTGTCTTTTAGCATTTGTGTGTATTCAAGTTATATTATCTTCAATCTTGAAGAGGAATTGTATGTTTTGTAAGTAATACACTACCATTAATTATTTATCTTCTCCATCAGGTCATATACAACTCAATGGCCCTATAGAAGCTTGAGAAACAATGAAGGTATCTCTAGGATGACATATCATATTGAATCACACTTTAGTGGCTTTAAAATCCATAAGAATCTGTCAAAGATAATGAACATTAGTTTTTGTATTTAGTTATTTGTTATAGGTGTAAATTTCAGTTATATTCTCAACTCTATATAAATAATGTATTCTCAAAATGTTATAAAAAATAGTTTAATAAAAATTAATAAATTATTGAATGCTCATTCGCTATTCTAGATTCCTTCAACCAACACCTGACTAAAGACTCCACATAATAGCTACAAGACACTGCTGAAGAAATATATTTTGCTTTTCATTCTTAGTCTCTGCTGACATGAAAAACAGAGCTCTCCAACTTCTTTGTATTGATATCAGTAATCTGGTCAGTTTGAGTGAAAGTGAGGCTTCTCATAGTTTGTATATATCGCTTTGAAAATGTATTATTGTGACTTTGAGAAAAGAAAAGCTTTGCAAATTTTCTACGTTCTTCTTTAGCTTTCTGGTATTGTGATAATGGTTGGTAGTAGGAATGGCTTCCTTTTGGTTAAGAAAGTTGTAAAAAAGCTAGGAGCAGCTACTGTTTAGGATTTGTATGTCTAGTTGGTGCCCCGGAGTAACATTGAAGCTCTCAGCATCTCTTGAAAATATTTTAATGTCAAATGGCAGTAATGTAGTCTAGAATTCCTCATAATTTCCAGTTACTCTAAATTGTAAAGGTAGACTTTCGAAATCCTATAGAAGAGCTGACATATCACATGAAGCCAATTTTAATTCAAAAGAAGCTTCCAACTTTTGTATATTCTTCTTGTTGCATATACTTGTGATTATAGCTTGGTATGCACTGGGAAAGACACTATCAGAGAGGACAACATGGGCTTTGGCCATGGACAGAGGTTTAAATATGGTGACAATTGTTTATGATTTTTATTGAATTCAATGGTATCAGCTGTTTTTTCCCTGTTTCACTAAGTTTTTCTATTGAGAGAAACCTTTTAGCTGATAGATTTGGTGGTTGAATCAATTATCCATTGTTTTGTTGGGTTTTAAGATTGATGTATCAGTGGTAATGTGGCAACATCTTTGATTGAATTTGATAAGTAGCACATCTTTGAATTAAGTTTTCTGTGAGTTCTCTTAGTCATCAGCAAGGAAACTGCTATTTTTTTTTGTTATTTTAATAAATCATGACTCAGTAATTATTCTTGTGATTTTAGGAGAGGAGACACATACTGATCACTTCAAAAACATTCCGATCAGCTTGCATTGAAAACATGAGATGCTGATAATGTCTAGATCTGGCTCAAGCATTTGATGTGCCAGAGATAATTGGCATTCTCTGATATTATTGATATATACATAAATATCTTTGCCATGTGTGTAGAGTGATGCTGGAGTATCTCAATATTTATTGCAGTCAATGCAAAACTAATTTTAATTTTATAGTTGTACTTTTGAATCAAATTGATCAAGTAATTTGTTGTTTAATATAATTTTTTTATTTGGGAGGGGTTGAGTTTGCCCCCTCCTCTAGGTTGGAAGGAATTGTCATTGGTCATGATCATTCTCTTCAGTCTAATGTCTTCATATTGATTTTTATATTTTATATTATATAAAATTCAACCTTACTTTTTATTTATAATTTGGTAACATTGTAAGAATTAATGTTGTGTTATTAGTACGTTGTGATCTAAACATGTGTATCTTATTTTTAAAATTCATCTATTTTTTTGTGTAAGTGTGTTCTTGAATATTGATTTATTCATTATTTATTGAAGTGTGAGTATGAATTTTGGAATTTACTGACATTTGATTCATTGTGACATTCACTTTGTATGTTTGAACTTTGACATTCACTTTGTTTGCATTTATTGTTTATATGAAGTGTGGGTGACAGCGTTGCCATTCATTAATTTTTTGTTTGAAGTCACTTTCAAACTTGTTTGTTTATTGTGTTTTGACATTCACTAGTTGTGAAGAGTGTGCTAACTTATGTTCTATGTTTGAACATTAATGTGAAATGTGTTTGAACTTGAGGATTCACTTTGGATTTACTTCATGTGCATTTGAAGTACCATGATCATTCACTTTGTAAGGTGTATGTTTAACTTTGTCATATTTGAACAAACCTAATGTGTTTTTTTTTTGTGTGATGTTTGTATTTGAACTAACTTTTTGCATTCACTTTGTGTGATGTGTCTTTGAGTTAGCTTTGACATTTACTTTGTGTGTTGTGTGTTTTAACTTTGTCATGTTTGAGAAAATTTTATGTGCAACATGTTTTATAACTTTGACATTTTATTTATAGGTGTGGCTGTGCATTGTGTGAAGTGTGGTTGGAATTAACTTTTATTTATTTGTTTGTGTATGTGCATGTTTGAAAGTTAATTTTTGTATTTACTTTGTGTGGTGTAATTGCATTCATTGTATGTATGTGCATGTGTAGCACATTAAAAATTTGACTTTATGTGGTGTGTGTTTGAATTAAACGTTGGCACTCATATTGTGATGTATGTGTTGAAATAAATTTGACATTCACTTTGGGTTGCATGTGTGCTTTAAATTTGTCATGTTTGAATGGACTCCACGTGGTATGTTTTTACTTTACTATGTTTTGTAACTTCAATGTTCATTTTGTGTGTGTTGCTTGCATTTTGAGATGTTTGAACTAGTGTTTATTTTGTGTTTGATTGTACTTGGTGTTAAGTATGTCTGGAATTGTGTATGTTTCTATGTGTGAATTTTGTTTGACATTTAATTTATGCATATATGTGTTTTTCAACAAACGTTGACATTAACTTCATGAGTATATATGTGTTTTTAAATAAACTTTGAAATTCAATTTATGTAGAATATATGTATTTTTGAATGTGGAAGATATTTTTGTTTATAAACCAACTTAGCATTCAGTTTGTGTGGATTGTGTGTTTTATTTGTAACCCATGCATGTCTAACTCAAGCCGCCCCATCTAAACAGCCGATATTTAAACTGCTAGTGATTTTATTTCCACTAAAATTGAAATAAGAACAAAACGATTTTTTAAGTTCTTCCAGTTTCACTCTACTAAAACTAGAACATTGACTAGAGAGCTTTCTGTGGGTAAATAAAGAGTTTGGGGTGGGGTGTTTGTGATGATCCAGGAACTAATTGACATTCATTGGTTTTCAGGATAGCCAATCTTTATATCTGATATAGATTGCCTACAATCTACTCTTAGGAAATCTCTATATCTGATATCTGATACCTATGTAATAAAAGATTATGAGTTGTTGTCTTATGTGTCTTAAAATCTGATTTTGTGAGGTATTTGGTAGAAAAAACGTCCCACTAAAGATAAAAGACTTCATAAAATAAATCACCTTTGATAGAAATATTGATGAAAAATCCTTAAAATACAATTGCCTTTGATGAAAAATCCTTCAATGTTGCTATATAATGATATTGCAGCTGATTTAGTGCCCCGTATTGTTCTTTACTCTTTACAGTCTGATTGCCTGCTGCTGGGAAGGTCTGCTACCATGACTTTTATGGTAGCTAAATGTTGCTATATAATGAAATTGCCATGCTGTTGAAGACTGCTGCTAGTTTTCAGCTGTACTTTTTCTGCTACTGAAATACCTGTTTTATTTTGTCCTGCTGTTTTGGATTTTTATTTTGTAACTTGCTATGGCGTTCTGCTTTGCTTGCATAAAACATACGGAATATAGATTTATACTAAACAAAATCCACACCTAAAAATACATGTGATCTTGTTTCAAATCTGCTATGAATACTGATTTTTGCTATTATGTTGTACCTTTAAATAATCTATTATCATTGTTAGAAAATTCCTTTGCCTTTCACAAGCATAGTTAGCCTTTCTTGAATGGATGCAGTCCAATATAGAAAATTCCTTTGCCTTTCACAAGCATAGTTAGCCTTGTCAGTGTCATGACCAAATGCACCTACAAATGGTATTTTTAACCTTTGCCATTTGAGTAAATACCTTTGTATCAGCATGCCCCTCATAATCTATTATCATTGTTAGTACCCTCATAATAAATATGCTACTAGTCTAAATTTATATCTTGTGACTCTACCTACAATGATTGATCACTTGCAAACATTCTTAAATCATTCTTAAATGGTTAATGTATAATCTATTAAGCTTGCAAACATTCTTAAGTCATTGCAATTTGGTTAGACTTCATCTTAGATTTTTTAGTTTTTCTTTTAATACTCATGATAAATTTGTCACGTGTATCTTCTAAATATTTTGAAGTTTAATTAGAATTTTTTTTTAACATTGCTTTCATCAGAAGGAGTGGAATAAATATCTTGGACATAAACCTCTTTGTCATCATATGTTTGACATGATTGATCTGGACTAAATTTTGGAATGAGTACTTATGAGAGATTGATAGATTCCCTTAAAAAAAAATCCACTCTTATGAGGAATGTATGACAATTTACCTTCGTATGCTTAGTTTTACCATGTAACTTGCATCCTTAGAATGAAGCCAAGTCTACCAAGGCCCTTGGAAATCTTATGTTAACATATCTCTGTTTAAAATTTCTTCACAAATGATATGTCTACGTTAGAGTTCCTCTCTAGTTGACTCAGTAAAGCCATACTTTAAAGCATCAAAGAAAATAGGAATATTTTTCTTGCACATCAGATGAATTTGTGTGAGCCTCTCTTTTTGAACTATCCATGCCATCACTTTCATTGATGGAAAACCATGTATTTGTTTATATAATATAATTTATTATGATGTTGATTGTTTTTAATATCATATATATATTGGATTTTGGGGTTATTCATGTAGATATATCCATTTTACTTACAGATTTACAAATTTATTCATCATATTGTGGTTTTCAATCTTTTGAATTCAATTTTGGAGTTATAGTTTATTTATAATTTCTCATTCTGAATACCGGTGAGATCAATCTTAACCTTATTAACAAAGTATTTCAGTAAGCGGTACCCATAAAAGAATATAACAGTAAGTAGAAATGAAACAACCACAAGAGCATACACCATAACACAAAGATTTATACGTGGAAAACCTCAAAGAGGAAAAACCATGGTGGGATTGGTGACCCACAATATCTATCCACTGGCCAAATGAATAAGTATTACAATAGGGGCCTACACATGCAGGAAGGCCAACAACCTAGAGCGCACTGTTCATCACAAAAGGAGCCTCACTGACTACAAACACCAAATATGGAGTTGCAAACAAAATTATGAACTCAGAGAATGCATCTACTATGGTGGATGAGTTTCGGCTCAAGCACTGCCTATACTGGTTTTCACTGTGTACTCCCTTACCGGTAACTTACTTCACATCCCAAACCTCTAAACCAATAACCAAGACTGACTACATAATATTATATCGCATTCAGTAGATCAATATTGCTTGCACAATATCACATCACTATACATTCCATCTATCTGTGTATATCTACAAAATAACCTAACCAGACTGACTTAAATACCCTTCCCAATCACAAACATAAATGCCTTATGTCAACTTACAATGATATTACAAGTTATTTACATGTTGGCCTAGACAAAAATAAATACATTAAACTTCATGATTGGTGCCGCTGATTTCTATCGTGTAAACATGTCGGATCAATCTCCTATGTCAGCCTCATATATTGGTTCCTAGTTTACCAGTTTCCCTGAATGATAGATGACGAATCATGAATACCGGTGAGTATTGGTTAAGTGTCCAACCCAAGATGATGTGTGTTGCTATCAATGGCAACACAACTAAACCGGATGAGTGTCAATTGCAACCAATCTCCCCCTTTGATATTGATGGCAACACTCATTGAAAAATGAATTGTTGAAGTGTTGTCCTGGTTCCTCCCAAAATTGACCTTGCCCCCCTTGAGCTATACATTACTTCTTATGTCCCTTAACATTTTTCACATCAACCTCTCCCCCTTTTACATCAATGACAAAGGTTGGGGCAAATGAATGAAAGAATGAAATTAAAATGTGTTTGTCGGATCTAGATGTACTTGAATATATCTACGTAAGCACCCTTCAAAAATCCTAAGTATCCCAACCAGTTTTCAATGTTCCTAAAATAGATACAAACCCATTAAGAATGTATGCATGTAGTTATTCTTCTATTAGATCTGTCGGTGTGGGTTTATTCATTACTTCTATACTTTCTTGCTTATGAAGTAACAAAGTGTTCAACCGGGGACTAACCAATCCTCTCAACTCTCTAGTTCGCTGAATTAATCTGTCCATATCTTTCTCCAAGGCTAATATCTCTGATTCTGTAACCAAAAATTGACCATCAATATCATTGGTCAATGATTGAGTACCATCAAAATCGTTAGCCAGATGTTCCAACCGGGCCTTTGCCGCTTTTATTTTTACCTCCAGGTCAGCTGCAAGTTTACCGGTGTTAGTACAAGACTTATATATACAACTGCATTGATTAAGAGCCTCAACAATCTTTGTTAGTTCCTCTGTCATCTTGACCTTGTCTGATGTTATCATATTATCATAGGTGACCTTCCTAGTTGCATTGTACCTCTCTATTAACTACTGGTTTGATATCTGTTGAAGAGTTTGAAACTCTTTTGCAATGTGTTCAGTCAAACTCTTAAGCTTACCAGAGGGGCTAGCTACCAGACTAGTGTATCCTGGAAGTAGCTGCTGCAGAATTGGAATGACCTGCTCAATGATTTGTTTGTCTTCTGATCCTTCCTTCCTTAACTTCTGAGCTGCAACAAACATCAATTCAAAATTGCTCAATTGCTCAATATTCCTCTATCCAAAATCAACTTGACCGGATGAGCCAAGTGCCAACAATGAATGACTAAACTCTCCAACCTGCTGACTGGCACCGATAGCTTTGCCACTTGGTGCAGTAACCGGCTCAACCTTAGCCTTTTCTATACATACATTTGTTGTCGGAGGTTCAATATCATCAACCTGTTTATTGTCTGTATTCACATCAATAACCTCTACATCTGGAATGTTCTGTTTCGATATATCCTGCTTACCATGCACAACTTCAGTGTTATCTACCGGTTTCTCTATATGTACAGGTGATACTGCTGGAGGAATATCCTCTGTTAGTTTTTGTTCCAAAACCGGTGAATCCAAAAGTAATATACCTTTCCCCTTACCATCATCTAAGATGTCTTGAATACCAAACTTAGGAGGGAATACTGATGGAGTAAAAAATCGGGTTTATCTACAAAGTATTTTACCCATGCCTCGTGGGTCTCCTTAACTATTTCATTTACTCTACCTACCATGAGACTCACATGTCGATGTTTGATCCAGAAAATCTTTTTATTTGCATATTCTAGACACTATTGCATCTCTTCATGAGCTATAGCACCACAAACAGTCAATAACTCTTGCATCTTTATATATTTATCCTCTTCAATTGCAAACAATCTCCTAGCATCTATCTTATTGTACAAATCTCTCGGTATTTATTTTTCAATCTCAAGTAATGCTTTATTATATATATCTAAGTATAACAAAACTGCATCCTCAATCTCCATTTGTTCCTTATCATCCATATGTACATAGTAATGCAGGATGTTGCTCAAAATTCCATCTTTAGTAATTTGATCAATCAATTCAACAATTGAGAGAGGAGGAATGACTTCAATACTCTTACCCGATTCAAGAGCTATATCTATATCTGATTTTTTCTTCTTGCCGGGAGTAGAAGTAGACTCCTTAACCAATTTCCTCTTCTCTTTGGGTTTCCTCTCTTTAAAAAATTTCTTTGGGACAGCTGGCGGGGTGACCTTTACTTTCTGTTTCTTTCCTTCCTCAGGCTTCTTCCTCTGTATCTTGATGTAAGTCTGGGGAATATTTGGGAGCACAACATCAGTATCAAAACCAATTTCAACAGGGGCAATATAATTTTCCGGTTTCTTTCTCTTCAAGACACCCTTGTTGGTTGTTGCTGTCGATGGAGTCTGAACTGCTGCCGGAGATGACCCTTCTATTAGTCCAATGATCTGTTTGATTTCAAAGGACATTTTCTCCACAACTTCCCCAACCTTCTTGATTTTTCCTTCCCTTCTCTTCTTGCTAAAACCTATTTGAACTTCAGATTCCTTTTTCTCTGATGTCCCATAGGTTTTCTCAGCTTCATCAACCAGGACATCAATTAGAGTCTTGACATATAAGTCCAAGATCTCAAAATCAACCTCATAGCCCATCTCAGTGATCCAAACCTTTTGTGGTTGCACTGCCTCCATCAATGTTTCATCCTTCTTCACCATAAAGAAATTTTTTGTAGAGTATTTATCAACAATATGTTTAGGCACCCTTCAAAAATCCTAAGTATCCCAACCAATTTTCAATGTTCCCAAAATAGATACAAACCCATGAAGAATGTATGCATGTAGTTATTCTTCAATTAGATTTGTCGGTGTGGGTTTATTCATTAATTCTATACTTTCCCGCTTATGAAGTAACAAAGTGTTCAACCGGGGACTAACCAATCCTCTAAACTCTCTAGCTCGCCGGATTAATCTGTCCATATCTTTCTCCAAGGCTGATATCTCTGATTCTGTAACCAAAATTTGACCATCAATAGCGTTGGTCAATGATTGAGTACCATCAAAATCGTTAGGCAGATGTTCCAACCGGGCCTTTGTCACTTTTATTTTTACCTCCAGGTCAGCTGTAAGTTTACCAGTGTTAGTACAAGACTTATATATACAACTGCAGATGTTCCATAAGTGCAGAAATCCATATGTTATCAGGGAATAGGTTATAGGAAATAGAAAACAATTCTTGACAAGAAAAAACAGATTCTGAGATTTTGGGAGTACAACATATCTACAATTTGATTTGCAAAAGTCAAGAATTTTGTTTTAACCAGTTTAGAAAATGGCATTTCATACTTAACTATTTGTATTCTATTGCACTGTTGTGTTCACCGTTGCTAGTTAATCCTTCAACACTTAGTAGTTCTTTTTTGAGTCAATTTCTAGTAATTTGGGAAGATCTGTAAAACATTTGTCTTTGAGTATTTGTGTGTATTCCATTCTATTAAGTTATATTCTCTTCAATCTTGAAGAGGACTTGTGTGTTTTGTAATTTCTGCAAGCTGTTGTCTTATGTTTCTTAAAATCTGATTTTGTGAGGTATTTCTGAAGATGAAGGACTTCCTAAAATAAATCACCTTTGATGAAAAATCCTTAAAATACAGCTGCCTTTGATGAAAAATCCTTCAATGTTGCTATATAATGAAATTGCAACTGATTTACTGCCCCGTATTGTTTTTTTCTCTTTGCTTGCTTGCTGCTACCATGACTTTTATGGTAGGTAAATGTTGCTATATAATGAAATTGCCATGCTACTAAAGACAATTGTTGGGTTTCAACTGTACTTTTTCTCCTACTGAAATACCTGTTTTATTTGGTGTCCTGTTGTTTCGGATTTTTATTTTGTAACTTGCTATGGCATTCTGCTTTGCTTGCATAAAACATATGGAATATAGATTTATTCTAAACAAAAGCCACACCTAAAAATGCATGTGATCTTGTTTCAAATCTGCTATGAATACTGATTTTTTCTATTATAAGATTGAGTTCTTCCATATTTGGAAAAGGTACGACTTTCTTGAATGGGTGCACTCCAATATATAAATTTCCTTTGCCTTTCACAAATGGTATTTTTAACCTTTGCCATTTGAGTAAATGCCTTTGTATCATCGTGCCCCTCATAATCTATTATAATTGTTAATACCCTCATAATAAATATGCTACTAGTCTAAATTTACATCTTGTGACTCTACCTATAATGATTGAACACTTGCAATGGGAAAATTATAATTATTACCATGAATATTAGGGACGTGTCTATTTTGGCTCCAAAACGGTAGTACGGATTGACTAACATGTGTGTTAGTCGCGCATTTTACATTGTCGATTTTGCAATAAATGGCTACGATTGACTAACACATCGCTATTACATTGTACAAAAGGTCCGTTTTGGAGCCAAAATAGCCATAGCCGAATATTAGTGTCTTCACACACTCTACCTTAGGTGCATGTACCAACATAAATGTATCCAAATTTACTATATTCTTCCAAAAACCAAGCCTAACCTCAATAAGAACTAAATGAAATCATATTATGCATGTTGAGTATTTTCACAATAATATACATTAATTAAGGTTAATGCATAATATATTAAGCTTGCAAACATTCTTAAATCATTGCAATTTGGTCAGACTTCATCTTAGATTTTTTAGTTTTTCTTTTAATACCCACGATAAATTTGTCATGTGTATCTTCTAAATATTTTGAAGTTTCATTAGATTTTTTTTTTAACATCACTTTCATCAGGAGCAGTGGAATAAATATCTTGGACATAAACCTCTTTTTTTTTTTGAAAAAAGGGGTAAAGATTTATTCAGAAATCACAGAATTACAAAGAACACGCCTTAGACTCACCAAGACAACAACAAAAACTAAAAGGATCCTAAAAGAACTACCAGCACCACTACTACAAAGTCCAGTGACCATAGCAATAGATCCGACCATCGGATTTCCAATGGTAATACCTTTTTGGAAAACCCTTAGAAAGATGACGTTGCACAAAGTAGGACCAACTACTTTGGAATTACACCAAAAACCTGGCTCATCTGGAGCCTCAAAGGGCCTAAAAAATGACAATGAAAATGAAACAAACATAAAAGGGAAATTGATCCTATACCAATGGGTGCTCTTGCATCATCCTGTCTTCTAGCATTAACTTGTCTAAAGTTTCAAGATAATCAGGAGGTAGACCATCCCTTCCACTAAAATCCCAACCATCAACATGCTTTGAAGCCCACTTGGCCAAACAATTAGCCACTCTATTCCACTCCTTGGGAATATGCCAAAAGGAGACAAATTCTAATGTATTGCAGAGTTGTAAAATCTATCTAGCCATAGAAGCTAATTGCCAACTTACATCATTCAAATTTTGTTTGTTCAACATGTCCACAACAATCTAAGAATCCAACTCACAAATAATCTTCCTCCAACCTAAAGAATAGCCTTGCCCAACAACAATTTTAATAGCTAGGGCCTCCATAAGATTGTTAGAGTGCTGCCCAATATAAACAGAGAAGAAAAAAATTGCCCAACCATCATCACCTTTTTCTATACCTCCAATACCTGCATGTCCAGGATTCCCACGGGAAGAGCCATCTATATTAATTTTTAAGATTCCCATAGGAGGGGGAATCCACCTTCCATCTCTACTTATCCACTGCTTCACATGTCGAGATCTATTTCTAGCAGCACGGTCCATTTTAATGTTTTCCAATTGCATATTCCTTACAATAGCATAATCACCCAGATCAATATTTTCAGTTAAGGACTCCCTATATGTGAATCACAAAAGACCCTCTGATTCCTTTCCAGCCACAAATTCCAGATAATAAGGGTTGACCCAATAGCCCATGCCATTTGAAGAAAATAGGTCTTTGCTGGGGGTTTGTCCAAGCTATCCCAAAGTTCAATTAAGGAGGTAGCATGAAAACAAGCATATTGCCAAGCCTCCCACCACTTGTGCCAAATCTCTCTAGAGAAAGGGCATAAAAAAAACAAGTGGGAGCAATCTTCCTCATTATGCATACAAAGATAATAGATAGATGGTCCTTGGAAGCCTCTCTTACGAAGATTCTCCCACGTGAGGCATTTCCTCTGAGCAACCAGCCATAAGAAGAAATTACATTTCGGCCAAGAGAAGCTATTCCAAACCTTCTTCCACTAGAGAACATCCGTAAGGCCATGCAATTGCCTATCAAGCTGAGCATAACCTTCAACAACAGAAAACTTGCTTTTTGGATTAGGACCCCAAGCCAAAATATCTCTCTCCTTGAGGGAACTACATAACCTACTCTCCAAGATATTAACCAACACCACACGATCTTCTTCTGAACCACCCAAGGGCCATTCAAGAGGTTCCTTCCAACAAGTCATCTCAACCTATCCAATGCGCCTAACCGTTTTAAAATTCTCCACCTTAACCCATCCAGCATCAGTGAAAATGTTGCAAAGAGGTTGAAGTTGTGGATAACTGGACAGAATAGGAGGGTGACCATCCCAAGAGTCCTGCCAAAAAAGAGCTTCAAAGCCTCTATAACAAATCCAGAAAAGGCCATCTTTAATAAGTTGGGTACCTTTTTTAAGAGTATCTTAGAAACAAGAGCCCCTGCCTACTAAACTAAGACGAGGCACCTCATGATCATTAGCACCAGGGAGATACTCATGGGTTAAAATCTTGGCCCAGTCCTGATCCTGACTGTTACACCACCTCCAATACAAATTAACCGCCAAGGCCTTGCTAACCAAAGCAATAGATCTAAGGCCAAGACCCCCAGCATATCTCGGTCTACAAACAGAGTCTCATTTAGCTAAACTCCACTTAGAAGAAAGAAAACTACCAGACCAAAGAAATTGATGGGAAAGAGCATCAAACTCTCTCACAAAGATGGAGGGGGGAGCCTGCACAAAACACCTATAAATGGGAAGCGCTTGCACCACAGTCTTCAGAAGGATCACTCTTCTAGTAGATGATAACCACCTGTAAGTCCAATGATTAACCTTGCAATAAAATTTATCCAAAATTCCGTGCCAAAAATCTTTGCGTTGAACCCCCAAATCTAAAGGAATCTCGAGGTACAACAAAGGAAGGGACCTCGTCTGAAATCTGAGGATCCTGGCAATCCTATTCTGAATAAGCCAAGGGGTATTAAAGAAATATATGGATGATTTATCTTCATTAATTTTCTGACCCGAGGCTTTGCAATAGATATCCAAATCTCTCCTAGAATTCACTACCTCATTGATTCTGGTCTTGCACATCAAACCTGTGTCATCCAAAAACTGAAGATGAGAGTAGGTAGGTAGAGCATTACTCCAACTCCAACCCTGAATAAGACCATGTCTCACTTGGGAAGTGAGAAATTTGCCAAGACCTTTAGCCATGAGAATAAATAAATAGGGAGATAAAGGGTCCCCTTGCTGAAGCCCCTGCGAAGCGCTAAACAATTATGAGGGTTCCCCATTAATAAGAACTGAGAAAGAGGTAGAAATCACACAACTAAGAACCCAATTCACCCACTCTTCTCCAAAACCAAAAGCCAAAAGGATCTTCTGTAAGAAATCCCAACTCACCCTATCATAAGCTTTGGCCATGTCAAGTTTAATAAACATAACCTTCTCCTTAGTGCTATCACAACTCCATCAAGGATCTGTCTTCTATCAATGAAACCACCTTGCTCCTTAGAAACCAAAGTGCAGAGGAGAGGTTTGAGTCGTTCAACAATCAATTTAGTGATTATCTTGTAGACAACATTACATAAAGCAATAGGCCTGTACTGATCCAAGCTATTAGCCCCCTCCTTCTTAGGAATGAGAGCCAAGAAGGTAGAATTCATAGATTTGAGTATTTGTTTATTCCTATGAGATTCTTGAACCACATCTAGAAGATCATACTTTATAATCTCCCAAAATTCTTGAAAAAACTCAATAGGAAACCCGTTAGGGCCAAGAGCCTTGCCTTTTTTCATTTGAAATACAACCCCCTCAAGTTTAGACAACAAAATGGGGCACAAGAGAGCATCATTCATTTCAACAAAGACAAGAGGGGGAATACAGTTCAAGATGGCCCTCTCTTCCACCATAGCTTCAGGATCCTCTTTGGTAAACAAATTAGAAAAAAAACTGACAACTTCCATAGCAATTTCATCTTTAGATGAAAGATGAACCCCTTCTGAAGATATGAGAGAGGTAATAGAGTTACCATACCTCTGAGCCTTAACAAAATTATGAAAAAAAGCAGTGTTTCTATCACCTTCTTGGAGTCAATCCACGCGAGACTTTTGTTTCCAGAAAATCTCCTCACGCAACTCCCACTCTTCTAAGTCCTTTAGAGCAAGGGACTCGGCCATACTAAGCTCTACAATCATCCCTTGATCCCTAATCTGACGCGTAACCTCATCCAGCTTGGATTGAGCTACCATCTTGTGTCTATGCAGGTTCCCAAAACATTGTTTATTCCACCTCTTCAGCCTATATTTTACAAGTTGTAATCTCTTCCCAAAGGTGTACATAGCCGGCCTGTGGGTAGGCACCCCTTCATACCACCAATCAACCATAAGATCCCTCAATGACTGATCACGAAGCCACATCAATTTAAATTTGAAATAGAGATTTTTGGAGGTTCTAAAAGATGTAATAGAAAGCTTAATAGGCCAATGATAAGAACCCCTCCAATCAATAATTTCTGAACTGGTGGACCACCTATCATGCACCCAATAGCAGGAAACCAAAAATCTATCAAGCCTTTGAGAGATAGCCTCAACACCACTCCTCCTATTATTCCATGTAAAGACACCATTAATTGGTTTCACATCAATGAGATTCAAGAGACTAGTATTATCTCCGAGTAAATTTGAGGAAGGATCAAACCTGAATAACCCACCTCGCTTTTCCTCCAATCTAGTAACGTCATTAAAATCTCTAGCCAAAATCCAGGGGAGAAAAGGATCTTGAGCCCGAACAAGATTGATGTGAGCCCAAAGATGAGACTTACCCAGAAGATTAGTAGGAGCATAAATATTAGAGAAGAGCCATCTTTCTCTAGTCTCAAAGCTAGAAGTGACCCATAGAAATGGAAGACTTGCTAGAAAAACACCACAAAGGGGAAACTTTCCCCGGGTTCCAGAAGCAAGCAACCCCCCCTGAAATGCCATGAAAGCTCAACTCCCTGCCAAAGGCCTTGGGGCCAGACACGCAAATCACAACTGGCCAAACCATCCACTAAAAGCTTGGTTTCCTAAATAAAAACAACATCATCAGGAGACTCAGAGTCAATTAATCTGCGAACAACCTTTTGTCTAGGGATGTTGTTCAACCTCCTTACATTCCATGAGAGCACAATCATTTATGTGGTTGAGAGAAGTGGAAATCAATGGGCTTCACAGACCCTGACTCAACCAAAGTATCACCAATAAGCTTAACCTTTTCCTGATCCATTTTTCGTCCACTCCTTAAAGGTTTGTCTAAAGAACCCTTTTTGAGGGTCTTTTGCTGCAAGCCTAAAACAGGTGGGGCTTTGTTACTCTTCATTGAACCTGAGGCCACTATAGTGGAAGGAGGAGTAGACACCATGACCACTGCACCTTCGGGGACTTGTGACTCACTAAGATCTCCGTTGTCCTGAACATGGGAAAGCAAATCCATAACCATTTGAACATCCTGTTGATTCTCCAAAGATAGGGCCCGACCCTCTTTCTTGGAATCCCCATCCAGCACCTCATGCTAAAATTAGGCACCCAAGGACATTTCAACTGGAACTCCTTCCTCTTGGACCAAATCCTATAGAACATCAAACCTATTTAGGGTGACATCATTTTGCCTATCCAACCAGGTTCTCTTCTTTCCTTTGTCTTTATTATGAGGTTTGACAAGAATGAAGCCATCTTTATTAGTAGGACCATTAGGCATAGGGGCTTTCCCCTTATCTTCACCCAAAACAGAGTGAGGAGGATTAAAAGCAACCAGTTTAGAATATTTATTTCTAGGACATCTTCGTTGTAAATGATCATATTCATGACAAATTCTGCATCTAAATGGCAGGGGTTCATAGTTCAACTGTTGGATCCAAAAAGATGTCCCCAAACAGATTTCCATAGAGTCTGGCAAAGGATTATTTAAATCAACTTCTAAACATATATGAGTGTAGGAAATTACCTTTTGATCTTGAGTTTGTGAAGCCGAACCCACATGTTTACCAAGAAGTAGTGAGATTGAATGAAGAATATCTTCTCTCCAGAATTCCAACGGAAGCCTCGGCAATCAAATCCACGTGGGCACACGAGAGGGAAGCTCCTCAGTGTAATTAAAGCCAATATGCCAAGGTTTGATAAAGAGTCCCACCTGATTGAAAAATAGGGGCCACCCTCAAAAGCCTTGTTCCTGTTTGCCAGGTTGGAAAAAATAACAAAAAAATAGTTATTGGCTGCCATAAGTAGCTCCATGTCTCCTTCAGGATTCAAAACATGACGTGCCCAAGACTCTAAAACAAGTATAGAGTGGCAAAGACCAATAAATTTGCATATGAGAGCATGATTGCGCCAATATTCAACATCCTCTGAAATTTTCTCAGGTTCAATAACAAGAACTAGACGATCTTGGGATCTCTCCAAACAACCATTCACCTTTTTCATGCGAAACGACTCTTTCAAAGAAGGGACACCTGCCCCTAATTGGGAATGACCAATGTGTTCCTTTCCACATGCATGCATCAAATGAGACAAATCCACCATATCCAGATCTCCAGAGACCATCTGAGAAGAGGATAATCCTCTATTCTCCATGGATCCAGAGAAAATACCAAAAGAAGAAAAAGAAGAGGGGCGGAAAACCCAACCCCAAAACCCCACACACCCCAACGACAACCCAGAGCAGAAGAAACATAAAAGGGTTGCCAAAAAACCCCGCGGTAGCCCAGAAAACCCAACCACAAGCAAGCAAAAATTGACCCCCAGCAAACAAGAACCCCCCCCCCCTGGAACGAAGCAAGCAGAGTGCAGGACACAGGCTAGGGCACGTCGGCCCTAGCACGACACCCACGCACACGCAGAGCCATCTCTCCAGACATAAACCTCTTTGTCATCATATGTTTGACATGATTGTTTTGGACTAAATTTTGGAATGAGTACTTATGAGAGATTGACAGATTCCCTTAAAAAAATAAATCCACTCTTATGAGAATTGTATGACAATTTACCTCCTTATGCTTAGTTTTACCATGTAACTTGCATCCTTATAATGAAGCCAAGTCTACCAAGGTCCTTGGAAATCCCATGTTAACGTATCTCTGTTTAAAATTTCCTCACAAATGATATGTCTATGTTGGAGTTCCTCTCTAGTTGACTAAGTAAAGCCATACTTTAAAGCATCAAAGAAAATAGGAATATTTTTCTTGCACATCAGATGAATTTGTGTGAGCCTCTCTTTTTGAACTATCCATGCCATCACTTTCATTGATGGAAAACCATGTATTTGTTTATATAATATAATTTATTATGATGTTGATTGTTTTTAATATCATATATATATTGGATTTTGGGGTTATTCATGTAGATATATCCATTTTACTTACAAATTTACAAATTTATTCATCATATTGTGGTTTTCAATCTTTTGAATTCAATTTTGAAGTTGTAGTTTATTTATAATTTCTCATTCTGAATACTCATCATCATATAAGATATATGCTACTATATTCATTGATAACCATTTGCCTAGAAAGCCACATTTGAACTGTTTTGACTTAAAAACTAACATAACTTCTAACTATCACGATTTGTTGTGCATGTTGATTTTATACAACTATAATTAACTTTGAAACCTTAGGGTAAATGCATATTGTGTATAATTTAATAATTTCTTTTTGCCTACTTCTATGATCCCAATTGTTTTGACATAAGATCTTTCCTAAATGCATCTTAGGAAATGCTTATATTAATTGTTATTTTAATTTGCGCTTAGGCTTATAAGAATTGGCCACTAGCTATGTTATGTGCACAAGGGAAATGGAGTCTCATTTTTGTAAGTTGCAGGTGGGTGCCTAGTTCCTATGACAGTTATTCACTCTATATCTCAATTAAACAGTGAACCATAATGTATGTACACCATTAAGATTGAAGATTTTATAGTCTTTTAGGCCAGAGTTGCAACGAGCTTAAACATGTGGACATGATAGCAATGATATATCATAGTTCATATCTGAAATCTGGACTCAACATAGGGTTTAGAGCATGGACTTCAGTGAATGGGTGTCTGAGATGTAATAATCAAATTGGATAAGACTCAGAGACAAGTTCATTGCACACCAAGAGACAATGGGCCCAAAAGATTGTGGTTTGTGTGTGCCCATTGCTTTGTTATCACCCTTAGTGTGCACAAGGTAGTATTGTATTGTTTGAGTGGGTCTACAACACTATGCAAGCCTATGATTATTGACATGTTTTAAGTCCAATTAGTCAAGAGAGCCCAATGCAGGGATCCATGATGTCAACATGGTCAAGTGGCATTTTCTCATGGATATTTGTGTGTCTTGATTTGATTGGCTAAACCAACATGTTCTTGGGTCACTCATTGATATCATACACATGTGATGGGTGAAAGTCATGTGTGAGATTATAGAGTATGATCTGAAACGTTGATGCAAAAAACTATTACACAATTTAATCTAGAAAGTGTGAGATTACAAGCTATGGATTGTGGAAATTTGATATCATTAAATGTGTCTAGATGTCAACCTTGTGTGTACCATAACCAAGTATTTATTGAATTTATAGTATAATACCCAGAATGTTAGTTCTTGAGTGAATGTGTCAGCTTTTGGTTGGTTGATGAATTGTCACGTGGATAGGTTTTTGTAAAGGGATAATATTGTTCATGATAAATTTTAATCTTAGGTTTTTAGATGGATAATAAAAACTAACAATTACTACTTAAAACGCACAAAGTCTCTACTTAAAGTACACAACTTCTATAATGTCATGATAGGACCACAAGATATAAGGTTATAGACCTCCCAAATAAGGTATAATGTTATAGACTTCCCAAAGCAAAGTGTGAGCCAAATTTTAATCAAAATAATGTTCAAAGTTAATTCCAAAAGCACAATTATATTCACTTTCCCGAATAAACATGTTTAATTTAAAATAAAAGTCATGTACTAGAATAATGTTGTAAAGGGTAGATATAAAGATAGTAGAAATGCCACCAAAAGAACATTAAAATTGTCACTAATAAAGTCATACCAACCAAGACTTACAACTAGGACCATGCAAGCATGCAAATCAATGATAGACTAAAATTAGGGTTCTCAAAAGTGGTTCCATGTTTTCTTGTCAAAAAAAGAGGGTGTGGTACAAGAAAAAATAGGTTACGCAACTAATGCATAAGAGTTGGATTTTGGCAGTGGTTGTAGTTGATATAAGCATGAAATGCATTTGACACATGCAATATTGTCTAATTTTTTCTATATTCTAGGTGTAATGCATGGTAGAACCAAACCCCAACACCTTTCAACCAAACCTTGAACCTTAAACCTAGCTCTAAGATAAGACCATTAAAAACTTACAAGGTTGTGATTAAAATCAAAGAATTGAGGCAAGTACTACTTTAAAATTGTTAGGAAAAGGGGGTTATGCAATAATTTGAATTTGACAAATGTATGATAATGAAGCAATAGATATCTTGTAACCTTCATGTGAAATATTACTCAAGTGACACTTGATTTAGTGGAAATTATTATTATAATAAAGTGACTTGATTCATTCCAAACATTACACCTAGAAATAGATATCTTATAACCTTCATGTGAAATATTACTCAAGTGACACTTGATGTAGTGGAAATTATTATCATAATAAAGTGACTTGATTCATTCTAGAACATTAAACCTAGCCAATTGACACAACCCAATTCAATGTGTCATTATTCGTTGAGTGACACTTGACACAACTAATTGAATCTTGTTTAGTTAGGAAATTTAATAAATGTTGGATTCTAGAGATCATGTGTTAGTTAACTAAATATATAAACTCAACAAGAGGTTGAGATTCAAATATATAAATTGTCTAAAGAATTGAGTGAAGAAATATTTGGGACATATGATGAGATTGTGGGGATGTCTGGTGGAAAGAAAGTCAGTAAAGTTGAAAGTGTATCAAAAGGAAAAACACCCAAGAAATCATTTGCAAAATTATTCCTTTGTATCTAAGGCATTGAATCTAAGCATGTGAGTCCAGAAAGAAAGGAATGTGCAAAAGTTGTAACTATGGAATGTTGTGATTGAGAAAAATATGGTTGCTTCCCTTGCTCATTCTAAGGAAAATTCTCTTGATGTTGATAAGGTGCTTGTTTTGATTGGCTGATCTAATGGTCTAAAGGATGTTGGTAAGTTGTATCTTATTGTTTTGACACATGATTTTCATGTGACACATTTGCTCTCGAACAATCTTGTTCCTAATAATGTTTCTAATTTTCTTTTGGAAGTGCTAGTAGAATTGTTGATTGAGCCTATGGCTTCAACTAGAAGTGTTAGCAATAAATTGAGTAAATACTATACAGAGACAAACTTGACAGAGAAGTGCCTAAGGGCACATCATAATATTAAATGTTGCTTGCTTGAGTTTAGGAAAGTGATTGATAATGTTGCATGGTTGTATCGGTATTGTTTGAGGTGGCCTAATGCTACAAAGAAATTCAAAGATGAGATAGACTATATTGAGTCTCATCTTACCGAGTTAGCTCATTCGTTTGATATCTACAAGGATGCAATTGATGCTATGAGATCTAAGGTTCAAAATCTTCACTCTCAATTACACCAATGACAAAGAGAAAGAGACGAGTACATGAAATTACTCTGTGGTTGTAAGGATGCAATGAAATTGTGATTGTCTATATTTATCAGATGATCAACAAAAGCTGAAAACTTAGAATGAAGTGTGATGAATGCAAATATTTTGATATTGCAGTCAATCTGAGTCTTGAGTGTGAATGTCAGAGGAAAATTATTTCAACCACTATTCGCTCATGGAAATCTTCTCTTCTAGGTTTGAAGAATTAGCTCAAATATATTTGGCCTGACAATGCATGACAATTTCTATGGGTTGTTGTATGAAGGTACTTGTATTCAGATTGTTTTATTTTTCTTTAATTTTGTTTTCAAGGGGTGTTACAGTTATGATACTTCTATTTTGGAAAGTAGAGTTACCCTTTGTCTTTGATGCCAAAGGGGGAGATATTTTTTTGATAGGGGGAGAAGTTTTGAAGAGAAATATTTTGGTTTTTGTCGTCAATGACAAAGGGGGAGATTGTTACACATATGTGTCTTTGTTGTCATTGATGTCAAACCTATTATTGATGGTCCAATTGATGATCCAATTGTTGGTGCTAATATGCTTGATTTGTTTGGCTATTGGTTTGGTTTGGTGGATGCTACTATTGGTCTGGAAGTGATGTATCAAGTCTAATAGTGTACAATGATTATGATCTAGTTAATGTTTGCGTCTAGTTGCTGGTCTGAATGTCTATGAATCAGTTATATGATGTAGTGTTGTATGTAGATGGATGAATATGCTATTTTGACTATCTCTAAGCTTTTTGGATGAATAAGGTTGATGATATGAGGCATTTTTAGAAGATCGCTGCTTTTTCTTTGGTCTGAAAACTATGTAAGTATTTTTGGCGATTTGTCTTATGGATAATATCATTATCTAAAAGTATGTGTGCATCGGTTATATATTTGATGGCTATGCGGATTGGAATAGAATATTTGTGGTAGTTCGATCTTTATTTCTCAAGTTGGACAAATGTGTTCTTGTTTATGTTTGTAATCAAAATATGATAAGTTTTAGGTTGTTGTGGAGGAATGTGTTGCATTCCTTATCTTGCTAGTTGTTGTGGATTATAGGATATTGTTCCTATATCATCATGTTTCTTTTATGATGGTCCATATATCTCAATTTTAGGTTTGAATTAAGATGTATTTTGGTGAAGAAGGTTGGTTAGTATTGGCTTATGCGTTTTATTTTGGGCGGTTGCATGTAATGTCTTTTTGGGATATTTGGAAGGTGTGCTAACTTGGTGTGAACCCTCACATGTCTTCTTTACCTTTTGCATGAAATATGTTGGATTGATATTATGTACAGATTGCCTTTCCGCTTGTTGGCCGACCTAAGAGATTATTGTTCGTCCGGTTGATATATAATGGATAGATTAGCTGTGTTCAAGTGTCGAGATGTATGATGGATGAATATATGAGATAGTAAGAATAATGGTGTGAATACGAAGTGAAGCAGTGGTTTGAAAACGTTGCAGAGTAGCCCTGGATAAGTATTGATCCGTGAAGTGTTATCTGCATGTTGATAGATTCTATTTCCTATGTAGTTCAATTTATTTTTCATATTTTATTAGGAGATTTATTTTGTGTCTTTCCCTAAAGAAGTGATTTTTAGTTGAGCAAGTCCTTCTACTATGTCTTTCCCTAAGGTAGTGTGCCTTAGCATGCAAGTCTGAAGTAGTGAGCTTCCTGGCTTGTGGCCTAAAATATTGTAAACAATTAATATATATTGTGAGCTTGATTCTCATCTTGGTTTTTCCCAGTTTGGTTTTTCTCCATAAAAATCTTGGTGTTCTTGTGTGGATGCATTTGTTGTTTCTGTTATTTACTTTTATGCACATTGGTTTGGATGGATGTTATGGTTTAAATAGTTTGACATGATCAAGTTTTAATATATGTTGATTCACCAATCAACCCCCCTCTCAACATTTGGTAGTGTTCAACATCATGCACACAATAACAAATATGTTTAGTGCATGAAGGCCACAAGGCTTAAAATAACATATAAACCAACCATTAGAAATTAAACATAATATAATTATGCATGTGGGAAAAATCTCTTTAGGAGATAAAACTTTAAAACTCCAAAGTCTATATAGTGTATTATAAAATATAAACCATGGTTAAATTACACTTGTAATACAAGTCTTTATAATAGTTGTTGTGTCCCGAAACCATTGCTCCACTTCTTAAAACCAAATCTCACTCACAAGGCCGGGATTGTCATGCAAGTGAAATCAACTCATCAATAGACCATGGAGGATTGAAAGCCAACTCTACAAGAGTGGGTTGTATCTCCCATGTTTCAAAATTAGCTTAGACTTTGGAGGGTGTTCCCAGGGGTATACTTTAATAAGTATTAAAAACTCAAGCAAAATACATAGTCAACAAATAGTTACAACCAAGTCCAATTACATTATTAGCCCCAAATACTATCACTAGGTTATAAAAAACTAGTTGCATATAATCCCTATATAGCTAATGATGTCATGCAAGTATAACCTTCATGTAGTTAATTCATTTTATAGCTCCTTAATGATAAACCTAGGTTATATTACAATGTTATGAATGCATAGGACTTATTAATAAACTTCTAATCTATATTTTGATTAAATGTGAGATTGGTCAAATGATTCCATACCAATGATTGTTTATTAGGCAATAGAGTCACAACCAATTGAATATAATTAAAATAGAAACAACAAGAACAACAAGTCTTGTTATACCAAAGATCATGAAATTAAAATGATAGAGTACTTGTTTATCCAAAATAGAGTTGCATATATTCATGTGTAATGTGAAAGAGATTATTACAAATCTTGCAAAAGTTTCATATAGTTGTTACATTCATCTCATCCATAGTTACACTCGGACCAAAAAGTGTAGCAAAGGAAAATCCCTATTTGTGACTAAAAAATCTTTAATATATATATATATATATATATATATATATATATCTTCATTTGTTAAACCCTCTTGTATCTGTAAATATACAAGCAAAGAATGGGTAATACTTGGCATAAATGACCCTCCTATAAATTTTTTGGTGTTTGGACACCAAGTTGTAGAACCAACCTCTATAAAATGATCAAACTAATGTTATAAAACTAGCAAGGAGTAACCTGTTTGTTGCATTATTCACATTTTCAAAGTGCACAATTGAGGACCAATCTTACCCAAAATGGATGATATAGATGGAAGGAAAAGGTATACATTTACTGTTGGTGGTTGTGTGAAATGGTGCTATAGCTACAAGTAGGTGGAGAGGGTGGTGCAAAAGACACACCATGGGTCCTTCTACATGTTGAAAAGGAGCAACATAAGGTTTCTTTTCCTTTGTTAGTGATTTCATCTCCACTAGAAACTATCAAAACTTTAGGTGGTTCTAAAAACATGAAATTTCTAATGCCTCATCCCCACTCACTTTCCTTAGCACCTTCTCACATTCCTTTATTGTGGGCTCCATGGGGATTGTGGAAAAAATGGTTCCTCATTCCTATAGATTCTCCAACCAATTTATCCATTCTTTTAACAAGGGGGAAGAAAATCATTGAAGGTTTCATAGAAATCAATAAAAAACGATCTTCTTTGTGTCTATGAAAGCTCGAACACCTCATACTTAGAAAATTTGTAATTTTGATTTTGTGGAACAAGTAGAAGACATGGAGAGGAATACACAACCAAGAGAACACTTTGACATGATGATCTTTATGGAAATTTATTTGATTGATTATTGATGAGGGATCATACATCATAGGAACACAATAAACAGTCAATAATAAACAGTCATCCGATGAGAAACATGGCCACAAGAAGAGTTATCAAATTCAACATTAGTATATAAATCATGAGAAATTTTATCACTAGCTCTAGGTGTGTCATAATGGTCATCCAAAGGTTCAAAACTCTTAGCGTCTTCTTTCTCTTCATGTGACTGATTTGTTTCCTTTGACTATGGTAAACCAACATGTTGCACTATTACAATCACAATTAAATAAAACATTCTAAAATTAACAACATTTTCAGCATTAGCATCATCTATGAGCATGAACTTATTCACCAAGAAAGCCTTTTGCACTCTCATTGTTAGCAATTTCATAGGAAATATTATATTTATCATTTTTATTAGGAGATAAAGAGCTCATTTTTAATATAATGTTCTCAATCAACCTTCACCATGCTTCTCATATCATTACAAAGCTCTTCCTCGTAATGTTTTGCCTTTAATTTAGTAATTCAACTTGCCATAATGGTCTATAGAAAAATACAAATCTTGATTTTCTTAGAAATCATCATCATCTCTTTCTTTAGTTCTTGAATGAAGCAGATTCTCTTTTAAGTATGGTTACTTTTAATTTCTATTTTTTTAGACTCATCACTACTTTCAAATCTTTATTCTTGTACTTGTTCTTATGACCATCATTACTTGTTTGACTTTGTGTGTAAGAGGTTGTTAATCTAAAATGAATTTATTCTTACCTCCAAGAGACGATCCTATTATTCCATGGATTTTGATTTTAAAATTAAGATGGTCATAATATGCTAGTAGGTCTATATTTACATCTTGTGATTCTACCTATAATGATTGATCACTCGTTACAGACAAATTATAACTATCACCATGAATATTAGTGACTTCACACCCTCTGTCATGGATACATATATCAACATAATTGTATCCAATTTTACTATTTTCTCCCAAAACCAAATGTAACCTCAATAAGAACTAAATGAGTTATATTTTACATGTGTTAGGTGTGCTATCAACCAATGCTTGTCATATAACAAAGGAAATGGAGTCTCATTTTGTAAGTTGCATATGGGTGCTGAAGGGTAACTTTCCTGGTTATTGCATACTGCTAAGGAGGTCCACATGTTTCCACTTATGACAATTACACTCTATTGAATCCTTCATGATCAGAGGTATGTATTCAGTTAATCAAAAGTGCATAGATTTTTAGATTTGGTGTAGTAATATTTTTGAACATTGACGTTTCAAATTATATTTCATGATTAGATTATATTGGAAATAGAAAAAATATATATATTCAACAATCCATTCTAGATCTCAACTAACAAAATTATAAATAAATACCAATAACTTGCATAAACTATGAATACTGATCAATTCTAGATCTCAACTAACTAGTGAACTAGAATGTATATACACCATTAAGAGTTTCTTAGGCCATAATTTGTAATCAGTTTACACATGTGGACATGATAGGATTGACCTATCATAGTATATAATATCTAAAATCTAGACTCAAGCTAGGGTTTAGAGCATGAATTCAGTGGATTGGTGTGTCAGATCTAATGATCAAATTGGAAGAGGTTCAGCTTCAATTTAAGCCCTCAAATATGACATACTAATTAGATTTTAGTTTTATCACATGAGTTGGGATTCAGAGACACAAGAAGCTCACATGTCAAGAGACTTTGAGGCCCAAAAGATTCTGGTTTGCATGTGCTTGCTAGTAGGGTCCCATTGCTTTGTTATCATCCTTAGTGTTCATTGGTTGAGTGGGTCGACAACATAATTTAAGCCTATGATTATTGCATGATATGTAGCAAATCAAACATGTTTTAAGTCCATGATGTCAACATGGTCAAGTGGCATGTTTTCATGGACACTTTTGTGTCACTCATTGATATCATGCACATGTTATGGGTGAAAGTCATGTGTCTAGATGTCAACCTTCTGTGTAGGTTCCATAACTAGGTATTAGTTGAATCTATAATATAATACAATATCTTTTAAAGTAGTTCTTGTGTCAATGTATCAACTTTTTGTTGGTTTATGTATGATCATGTGCATAGAGTTTTGGAGAAAGGGATAATACTATTGTTCACAATGCTTTTAAATGGCTAATAAGAATTAACAATTGTTATTCATAGATTTTGAATTCCCTTCAAATGTATATAGGTTCTAGACTCAAAACACACTTCTAGTCACAAGTTATAAGGTTATTGTCAACTCTAAAAACATAATTATATTCAATCCAACCACGAATATGTTTAATCTAATATAAAGGTTATGCATTAGAACAATGTTGTAAAGGGTATAAAGATAGTAGAGATGCTCCAAAAGAACATAAAAGTTGTCATTACCAAAGGCATTCCTACCAAGACTCAAAAGTAGGACCATGCAAGCGTGCAAAACAATAATAAACAAGAATTAGGGTTCTCAAATGTAGTTCTATGTTATTTTGTCAAGAAAAGAGGGTGTGATACAAGAAAAAATAGGTTTCCTAATTAATGCATGAGAGATGGATATTGCAAGTAGTTGTAGTTGAGATAAGCATGTAATGCATTTGACATATGAAATATTGTCTTATTTTTTCTATACTCTAGATGTAATGCATGGTAGAGTCAAACCCCAACACCTTTCAACCAACCCTTGAACCTTAAATCTAACTCTAAGACAAGGCCCTTAAACACTCTCAAGGTTGTGATTATAATCAAAGAACCAAGGAAGAAAGTGTCTCTTTAAAATTGGTAGGACAAAGAGATAATGACACCGTTTGAATTGGATAATTGTATGATAATAAATTAAAAGATATCTTGTAACCTTCATGTGAAAAATTACTAAAAAGACAATTGATGTAGTAGAAATCATCATGATAATTAAGAGACGATTGATGCATGAACATTGCATCTAGTCGATTGAGACATCCCAATACAAGGTGTCATTATTGCATGAGTGGAACTTGTTTATTGTTACTATTATATGCATCAATCAAGTAACACTTGGAAAATAATTGAATTCATTTAGTTAAGACACTTAATAAATGTTGGATTCTAGAGACCATGTGTTAGTTAACTAAATATATAAACTCAACAAGATGTTGAGATTCAAATGTCAAGTTTGGTTCTAATAGATTCATAGATAAGATTCCACTTTTAGTGAAGCATTAATATTTAGCAATTTTATTAGATGCTTGTGTGTATCTCTAAATACCATTAAAGATAGAGCCCATTAGAGATGAATTTGATGAAATAGTAAAGTGGAAAGTATTTTCATCTTGTTAGGAGACAAAATACATAGCCTTAAATTAAGAATAGAGATGGATGATTTAGTAAGCTATACATGTGATCAAATGAGGGTTTATTGTGTTTAAGTAATACATAATACATGGAAAAGAAATAAAAATTCATATGAAGTCATGGCACGTCAATGTAGTAAAAGGAACATGTGACTATTAATAAGCCATAATATGTATTATTGCTACTTGGGTTTCATGCATGTTTGAAGTACCCAATCAAGTGACACTTAACATAGTGTAAGGTATTTTATTTGGCTAAGCGACAATTGGTTATGTATTAAAAAATGTTGAAGTTTGTAACACTTATTACCTATGTGAGTTTTATTTAATCATATGATACTTGATAAATGTGTTTTGATGTAATATATAATGACCTGAATGGTCAATATAATAAATTTTAAGCAAGAATTTAGCATTTTAACAACTATAATACATAATTAAAAAAAGACTTCATTTGATCATTTTTTTTTGTTCGGTAATAGTGAGTTAAAATTATTATAACTAGGTTTTTGGCCTAGCCCGAACCAGGTGGAACTACAACAAGGGAGCCCCTTCCTAGAGAAACAAGAAGTCATTGAGAAGAAACCCATTAATAGGTTTCAAAAACTCAAAGCTACATATCTGCAATACTTTTGGAATGAGAGCATAGGTGCATATTAAAAGTTCCCTCCTTCATTGCTTTCTCACCCCTCTTCCATGTCACAATCTTCCATCCTTCCTCCAAAGCCTCTATTTTTTGAATCTCTTCAAAGCTTTCTTGGGAAAGAAGTGTTTCCTCCATATCTAGCCTATCTAAGGACTCTAACTCACAAACTTTCTTCAACACCGTGCCTCCACCAGCATTAACATTGTCTCGTATCTCACTTTTCGAGGCCTTTGGAGTTTGTGAGGTGGTCTCCGTACACTCTTCCTTTTTTGTTGTTGTCTTTGGAGTTCCACCTAGATCCTCATCTACTTTCTCCACCAAATAATGTTGGGAAGAAATTTCTTTTTGCCAAGATGCAAGCTTATCTTATTTATGCTTGACACATTGGGTTGTTATATGCCCCATTTGGAAGTATCTACGACATCTAAAGGGAATCCCTTCATAATCAATAGGTTGTCACCAACAACCTTTAGTAGATTTCAGCAAGACCTCCTTAGGGAAGTCTCTTGTCATATCCATTTCCACCAATACACGAGTATAGGTAGTATGCAAAAAATTCAAAAAACTTTCATGCACCACTAGAAACCTACCCAAAGTGTTCCCAATATCCTCAAAGAAAGATAAAACCAATATTAAAATGGCAAGTTCGACAGCCTTACCCAAATTGGTACCTTTTGAAAAGTTGTAGGATTAAATGTTGGGTACCAAGGTTTTAACATAAGCAGGTACATATCCTTCCAACTCCAGTAGTAGTCACACAAATTTGTGTTCCTATCCTGCGAATCATCGAAGACAACCATGAAAAACCCTTGAGCACGTGGATAAATTTGAACATCTCCTGCAAATTGGGAACCCTGATTTCATTAAGACTCGCCAAAACCCTTTAAATCTCCCAATCAAGCCTCATTTTGGAAAAACTCAAATTTTCAACCACTTCATTTTCCATCTCTCTGTCTAAAAAAATTGTTACAAGACTAGCCATGTGTTGTCCAAAACTCACATCAACATCCACTACACCACTAAAATGACGCTCTTTGTCTCCATAAAACACTTGCCTCACCATTTTCACCTCCTACCCAACTGACAAACTCAACAAGCGCCACTCAGGGTTTGCCCACTCCGCCCACTTTGAACATTCACCTTCTCCCAAAAAAAGACTTGTTTTTGCATTTTGACAACACCTAATTGCTAGGGTGTTGTTGTCCTCCATAGAAACCATTGGAGGGACCTCCCCCCCTTCGCCCTTCCATACCCCACCTTTTTGTATCCTCCAACAGAGATCTCCATCCCTGGTGGAGCATTTTGAAAACATGTCGTGTATGATCTCAACCCATTCGTTTGGTTCGCTGCTGGAAAACATCTCCGCACCTATGCAAATGTCCTAGCAACAACCACTTTCTTTGGCAATAGTGGCATGATTCTCTTCATTGATTTTGAATGAATGATGGATTTTAATAACGTCCATGAGGCCAAAGCAGCCTATGGAACCCACAAACAACACACACCCCAAAAAATCAAGTGTACTTAAATTGTCCATTTTCAAAATGTCTTCATAAATGGCATGAATGTCATTGTATGCTAGACATTCCATGACAAAATACCGCTTTGTCTCTACTGCTCCAGTGTTACAAAATATGCATATTCTTTTTTCTCATTCTTCTTTAGGCACCTTCCACCTACTTATTTCACATCTCAAGTGATAAGAGTTGGTTCGAAGCTGAGCCATTAGCATTTTTGCTTTCCATTTAATATTCGCTCCTATATAAGCTTTTTCTTCATGGTCTCTTGTGGGGTTGAATTTTATTATATAATAAACCTTTTTACGTCCATCTTGTTTTGTCCATAACCTACTTCTGAATTTTTCCTTCACAAATTTTTTTATTTTTGCATTGATGTCTGGGCATTTTTGAATTCTCGTGTCCCATTTTTTCATCCATTTGTCATTTTGTTTCATCCATACATGTTCTTCCTTCTCTCTAGTCTTTCCTCCATAATCAATTTAGGCCAGTGATGTTCTTCCATATTTTGGATCTTCTTTAGATAAGTGTCGGTTTCTACCAAAAGAATCTCATATGGGATAACAATTTTAATTTTGAAATTGCTTAAGATTGGATGTGTTCAAATTCTTTCCAGTTGTCTCCATTTTTTATCTGACATACTACTGCCCCAAATTTCACACCCCTAAAAAATCACTAGAGTGACAAGCAAACCAAAAAGCATTCTCTTGGTTTTCCAATCCCATAGATCAACATTTCTACACCTGTTTTCTAGTGAGTACAGTGCTTTCCAACCTCCTTGAATTCTTTTTGCTATACACATTTCCCAGTTAAGCTTGTTTTGAAAATCAAGCCGCATATATTGTATTCATTCACAATTTCCAACAAACTGCCTTCAGAGAGAGTCATTTTGTGCCTTTTAATTTCTTTTCAGAGAAAACATCATCACTTTGCTCTTGCTAATATTCATTTGCATTCCAATTTCTTGGCAAAATGCTTCAATTGTTTTAGAGTGTTCTCTCAACCCTTTCACAGTTTTAGTAATTAATATGAGATCATCTGCATATAAAAGTAACTTTAGCCATTCTTCTAACTTGTCAATATAGAGCCCAAACAACGTTGGGGAAAGTGGGCATCCCTGTTTGACCTCAATATCACTATCAAAACATTTTGACATTCCCTCTAAGGTTCTGATTTTAGCCTTGACCTACTCATATAGCTTATGAATTGCGGCCCTAAGCTCGTTTGGAACACCCACTTCTTCCATTTTCTTCCATCCTCTTCCATAGTTTGTCCCAAGGAACAATATCAAAGGCTTTTCTAAAATCTACAAAGCAACAAAATGCCTCACCCCCTTGGGTGTTCCATAATTTTTCAACCAAGAACCTAAGTGTAACACCATGGTCTATGGTAGAATATTTTGGCCTAAAACCAACTTGTCCTTTGGCTCTTTTTCCTTCCCTTTTTGCCCAACTACTAATCCTTCATTCAATCATGCTTCCAAACAACTTCCCAAGAAGGGGGTTGATCATAATAGTGTGGTAATTTGATGGATTGTTAATATCACCACTTTTGTGAAGGGGGACCACAACACTAGTTGTCCAATTTTCTGGGAAACCCTCTTGAGTGACATTGTTGAAGATACGGTTGATTATGAGGTTTAAGGACCTCAATACCCCACTTTAGATATTCTGCCCAAAGTCCATCTATATATTGTGTCTTTCCTCTTGCCAACCTCTTTATGCCTTGTTTGATATCTTCAATGGTAAAAAGTTTAGCAGTGACATCGATTACCAAAGGTTCTTGTTTATCTTGGTCACGCTCATATTTGATCATATTTACTAGTTACATAGGAAAAATAATAACTGAGTAGGATCTTCTATCTATATGAGATAAGTATTAGTGCTTTGGCTAGAGACTTTACCCATCAAAATATATTGGGTAATGAGTCATGCAATAGAAGATGATAATTCCTCAGTAGAATTGCATGGAGACCTTTGTCTAATAGAAAAATCACTAACAATGTTTTTGTCCTACCTCATAATTCAGTATAAGCCTTATTAAACAATCCAACCAAGATTCTTTTGAGTACCATTTTTATTTTGTTCCAATCTTTAGTTTTTAGTTGGAAGATGAAGATATTGACAAATTATTAAAGTTGACTTTCCTTTTTTGGATAAATAACCAACCTCACATGAAAATCTAAGTTTGAGAACCTCCATTTACCCAAACCGCCTACAAATTTGTATTTGATAAAATCAAGGTATATAAGTATGTATTTCTAGTTTTGATTTCTATTTTTATGTGATCTATAGAAGTGGGTATGTAACCCTTCGTTGGGTGGTTCTTCCTTGAACAATTTTCTAATCAACTACTACCCACTAAATTAAGAAATGATGTTAAGAAGACGGTTACAAACTATTCACTTAAATAAATCAATAATTAAAAGAAATTCACATTCTAGGCATATATTTATGCTCAATATGGCTTAAGTTAAAAGAAATTCATATTTTAGGATTTCACCTTAAGTTATAATCTATTATAATTGTTTGTATCCTACTAAAATATGTGGAACTTACATCTTCAAGTTTTTTAGATTACATTATTTAATATTGTGATAGGAATAACTACAAGAACAAATAAAACGCGAGAAGGCTATGTAATCATTAGCTTAGGGATTCACGTGAGTCACATATTTTCTTTTAGTTTTTGATTAAGGGAAAACGGGTTTTGAAGGGACCTGAAACCCTTTACAAATCAAACTAGGGAAATAACTTGACTACTCAACAAAGAGAAGAGAGTCACAACCAAAAGGCAAAGCAGCCCACAACGAGGGCCCTCAAGATTTACAACTGGCCTTGTGGGAACGAAGAGTCATATCAAAAAAAGGCTTGGACGTCTTTGAATGCTTCCCTTTAACAGTAATCCAACCCTCTTCAACTTTAGCCTGCCGCAACAAACTAATCCAAAGAGCCCAACCTCAATCTATCCGGATTGGGAGAAGGAGCAACAATAGAGAGAGCTACGACCATCGCAGGTACAAAACCACCTTCAACAGAAAGGGCAAAAGAGGTAACAACACACGGTGAAGCAATCGGTGGGGTAAGAGACAACAAACCATTTTTCAGCAGAAGAGACAGTAGCATCTTGAATTCCAACAATTTTAATGACCGAGCCATCCTTAGTGGCTTCCAAAGAAACATTCTTCTCCATTAAATAATTTGAACTAGCCTTCGAAATCCCAACATCCAACGATTCATTGGAAGAGTCCAAAGATTTCTTAATAGAATAATGCAAGTAAGAGGCCCCCGGCCACCATGAAGCCACAAGATTTTTCTTCTCGAGCACACAATTCCTAGCCGCATGGCCAGTTTTGAAGCATTTACGACACCTAAACGAAATACATTCGTAATCCAAAGTTTGGACCTAGCTACCAAAAGAGGAGTTGGTGACAATCTTAGTTGGAAGTCCCTTAGACACATCTAGCTCCACCAAAATGCGAGCGAAAGTAGTGTGGTAAAGCTCAAAGGATTCATCATCCACCATGATGAAACTCCCAATAGCATCACCAATTTCCTCAAAGAGAGAATCAACCCACAAATGGATAGGAAGATAAGGAAGTCGAACCCAAACTGGGATTTTGTTGAAGTTCTCAATAAGGGGGTTAAAATTGGAGTGCTAAGGTTTGGGCAAAAGCGACATTTTATCTTTCTCATAGAAAAAACTTTCACACATAATTTTTCTTCTATCATTAGCATTCTCAAATTTAGCTACAAAGAAACCTTTATCCATAGGGTATATATGAATAGTACCATAAATGAGTGGTTCCCAGTGAAGAGAGATCCATTTATGCAGCTCCGGGAGGCTGGGCCAAAAACCCTTGAATCTGCAGATAACACCATGCTCCGTAAAAACCTTCACATTATTCTCTATTTCCCTATCTGAATCCTTGTTCACATTAACAAAGGCCGCACAGGAGACGGAGATAAACCCCCTTCCCCCCCCCCCCTCCCCCTCTGCGAAAATTTGTTGACAGCTCCCGAGCAATGCCGGTGCGGGGGATATCTGCTACCATCGTCCCCTAGGAGGGACCAACAACCACTGCAATAGACTAGGTCACGGATCCGACAAGGAGAACGGTAGCAAGGGATCGGGTGGGATCAACAGGCGAGACAACGGTGGGAGGTAATTTCAAATGCATAGTTTTACATATTTTCTTTTAGTTATACTATATATAGTTGTTTATTTATTAACAAAATTACACACTTAACATTTTAGCTTGTGCTTTATAATGGTTTTAAAAGTAATTTATTTTTGCAGTCATTTAGCAAGGCTTCTATAGTATAGACTTAATACATATGTGACAAGGATCATACAAGCCAACAATGTGTGATTGCTATAGAACCCACTTATATGTTAACTATAGTCTCATCCAAGTCCCTTATATTTATCAATAATTAACACAAAGTTATCCATTTAAATTATTTCTTGTTTCATAACACTAAATATGCAATATTTTATTTTGGGCTTGAATTTTAATTATACAATTTCTATAGTCTATAGTGGACTTAAAAATTGGTATCTAAGCCTTAGCATAAATTTGATACAAATTTATTATATATGATACTTGTTTATTTTCCAGTTCCTAGCATGCAAAATAATTGTTTCCTATAATCATAAATAAAAATAACTTGCATAGACTGTAACCAATGATGATCAATTCTTTATAGCCTCAAGGCCAAGCTCCACAAATTGAAAACAACCATACAATGTGTAGTTAATCATATTATTTACTCCTTATTTTATTAGTAAGAAAAACAAGAATATATTCATTTATAAATAAGAAAAATGAGTTTACATTTATGAAGTTACCTAAATAGTTTGAAACCTTGATACTATCCTATTATACTATAAATAATTATCTTTGCAATTTTGTTTTAGTAATAATGAGAGTGATTTTAAAGACAGTGGTTGTTATTACATAGCTCCTAGTTCATTGAATATACTTAACAAAAACAACACAAACAATTCTTGAAAGGTTTAATGTTCATGACAGACCATATACTATAAAAGGATTCTACAAAGGTTTTAAATTCCAATGTTTTTTTTGGGATAGTAGTAGCCATTCAAAGAGATGCTATCCAAAGCCATTGATTGAGCTGCAATTCAAAGGCCTCACATCATAATACATCATAATACACCCATAATTTATAGGTTTATGCCAATAAGAGGGTACATCAAACAAACCCTAACAAACCCAAAAAGCCACTAGTTTCTAACCTCCAACAATCACTAGCCATTTAGAGAAGAGCCATTCAAAAATGGACTTGGCCTTCCTATAGGCCATCCACTTTTGTAGATTTTTCAACACTTTTCATAACTGAACATTCTCAATCTAGATGCATCTTGACCCTCTCTATCCTACTTTTCCACAAAATAGCACAACATTTAAACAGTTTTCAAGTCGTCATTGCCCTGGTTAGCTTAGTTTCAATCAGCATTTGATTGCATTACATATCCTAGCTCATTTGGTGGTTGTTAATCAGAGTTTGATTGGTTTGAGACGGCTTTAATTTACATTGCTCTTTTGTGACCTTGCATAACTTTGGTTTGCATCTAGTTTCAATACGTGCACAGGCAACAACACCTAGTACCTTTTTCTATGTTCCACTGAAATGGTTTTACTTTTCGTATACACAAAGTGTTTGGGTAAAGAAACCAAAGTTAAAATCAAAGATTCGAAATGCATACGCAACTGTGTGCCTAAGCAAGGAGGAATTGTATTTCAAATCTACATGAAATCCTGTTATGAGGTGCACGCTGATACAAAGGCATTTACTCAAATTGCAAAGGTTAAAAATACCATCTGTAGGCGCATAACTGGTTGTGACACTTACAGGGCTAAACTATGCTTGTGAAAGGCAAAGGAAGCATCTTAAGTAGCAGAACGTCAACGACAGTCTTCGGCAGCATGGCAATTTCATTATATAGCAACATTTAGCTACCATAAAAGTTATCATAGCAGACCTTCCCAGCAGCAGGCAATCAGACTCTAAAGAGCAGAAAATAATACGGGGCAGTAAATGAGCAGCATTATTCCAGCTGCAGCTTTCATAATTGAAGAAAAATTTAATATCATAAATCAGCAGTCTTTGTCCTTTTCAGACACAGTAGTATTTGTCATCAAAGGCAACTGTGTTTCAAGGATTTTTCATCAATATTTCCATCCGATGTGGATTGTTTTAGTAAGTATGATGGTTTTCCACCAAAAACCTTAGAAAATCAGATTTTAAGACAACAACTTGTAGAAATTACAAAACACTTTAAGATTGACGAGAATATAACTTTATAAAGAATGGAACGAATACCACAAATGCTGAAAGACAAAATACATTTTTCAGATCTTCCCAAATTACTAGAAATTGCAAAAAAGTTGAAGGAGAAAAAAATATTTAACTATGAAGAAGGATAAACTAGCAATGGTGAACACAACAAAATTCTTGACTTTTGCAATTCAAATGTACATATGTTGTACTCCCAAAATCTGAGTAGCTGTGTTTTTTCTTGTTAGTTCCTATAACCTATTCCCTAATATCATACGGATTTTTGCACTTTGATATGCCTAATGTAATCCACTTAAAGGGAATATTGTAAGTGATCTTTAATTATCTAAGACAACAGTTAACTTTGACCAAAAGTTTTCAGATAATTTTTAGATAATTTTTGGATCTTCGTATATCATGATTTTAATTTAATCCTTGAAAAAAATTTATGCTTAAAAATAAAGCAAAGAACATTAGGGCTTCCTGAAAGCTCATAACCTTTTATGACATGTGTAGATTCTAGCCAATCTATATCAGAAACAAAGACTGACTGCCCTGAAAACAAATGAATGTCCATTAGTATATGAACAATGCTGGAGGAGCAATTGTACATTTAAAAACAGAAGCTCTCCAGCCAATGTTAACATACAACGAATGCAATTATACATGCACACATGCATTCATCAACACAAAGAACATTATTAAAGTTCTTTGTGCACACATAAATGTCAATATTTATTCAAAAACACACAAATGCGTAAATTAAATGTCAAAGAAAGTTCACACATAGAAACATACATCATTCCAAACATACTTCATACTGATTTAAACATCTCAAAATGCAAATACACACACAAGAGTGTTAAAACATGGTAAAGTACAAACATATCACATGGATTCCATTCAAACTTGACAAATTTAAAGCACACATGCAACCCAAAGTAAATGCCAAATTTATTTTGAACACATACAACACAAAGTGAAAGCCAAATTTAGTTCAAACAAGCAGAACATGAAGTCAACTTTGAAATGTACACATGCACACATGCATTCATACACACAAAGAACATTATTGAAAATCAAAGTTCTTTCATACACTCCACACAAGAAAGTAGAAAAAATGAATGTCAAAGCTAATTCCAACATGCACACATAGAATGAATGCCACTTTTAGTTCAAACAGACACAACACAAAGTAAATACCAAAATTAACTTTCAAACATGCACATCCACACAAACAAATAAAATGCCAAAACTCTAAGCTCTAAGCTCTTCTATAGGATTTTGAAAGTCTACCTCGACAATTTAGAGTAACTGGAAATCATGAGGAATTGTAGACTAGATTACTGCCACTTCGACAACAAAATATTTTCAAGAGATGCTAAGAACTTTCAATGTCAATCCAGTAATGAATATAGTAATGAACGATGATTCAATAATTTTCTCTGAAGGAATATAGTAATGAATGATGATTCAATAATTTTCATTACAGTAACTTTTTTAACATTCTGAGAATACATTACTACATATACAATTAAGAATATATCTGAAATTACAATTACCTATAACAAATAACTAATTATAAAAATTAATGTTCATTATCCTTGGCAGATTCTTAAGGATTTTGAAGCCATTATAGTGTGATTCGATAAGGCCATTGAGTTGTATAACTAATGATAATAATTAATGGTAGTGCACTATTTACAAAACACACGATTCCTCTTCAAGACTGAAGAGAATATAACTTGAATACACACAAATGCAGAAAGACAAAATATGTTTTTCAGATCTCCCCAAATTACTAGAAATTACAAAAATGATGGAGAAAAAAAATATTTATCTAGTGTAAAAGAATAAACTAGCAAATACAGATAGTAAAGTATGAAATGCCATTTTCTGAACTAGTTGAAACGAAACTCTTGATTTTTGCATAATCAAATGTACATATGTTGTACTCTCAAAATTTCAGTAGCTATGGTTTTTCTTGTCAGGAATTGTTTTATATTACCTATAACCTATTTCCTAATCAGTTATCTCATATGAATTTTCGCACTTTGATAGGCCTAATGCAGGATTACAACTAACAATCACTTAAAGGGAATATTCTAGTGATCTTTAATTATCTAAGGCAACAGTTTTCCAGATAACTTTTGAATATCATGATTTTAATTTAAGCCTTCGAAATTTTTTACTGGTAAAAATAAAGTAAAGAAAATTAAGAGCCGAAAAGCTTATAGAGCTTCCTAGAAGCTCATAACCTTTTATTACATGGGTAGATTGTAGGCAGTCAATATCAGAAACAGAGATTGGCCTGCCCTGAAAACCAATAACTGTCAATTAACAAGGAAATTATAATCCCTGGATAATCACAAACACCCCAACCCAAACTCTCTACTGCAGGAGCAGCTGTATATTTACAAACAGAATCTCTCCAACCAATGTTAACACATTAAGTAGAGAGTGCATCAACAGAATCTCTCCAGCCAATCTTAAAACATTAAGTAGAGAGTCCAGCTTAAGCTGGAAGAACTTATACAGTCGTTAAGTTCTAATTTCAATTCACTGGAAATAAAATCACTAGCAGTTGAAATGAGCCAGTATGATGGTCGGCTGTTTAGATGAGGCAGCTTGAGCTAGGCATGCATTGCAGGGAGGGAGGAACATAACAATCAATTTCACATCTTTCTTAATTAATATTATCGCTGACACTTTATGTGATATAGCAGGCATAGCAGGGGACAAGAAACATAACAACCAATTCCACACAACCGTTGATGAGTATTAGTAACGAGAGTAGTGAGTTGAGAGCTTCTGGATATGAGTAATATACAGTTATATCCAGAATGTCTCATCTAATCACAATGCACTGTGCTCTCATCGTGCTGGCTGTTCGTGAGCTTACTTGAGCTATTCGGGAGAGAAACAAGTAAAAATGATTTTCAAATCTATCTTGATTGATATTAGATACTTGGGTAAAATGCAGTGTATTTACTTTAAGAAATAAGCTCTAGCAAATTCAATATAAATCTTAGATATAGTCAAATAAAGAGATATAAATGATAAGACAGTGCCATCTGATGAGGGCATGCATACCTGGTCATCCCATGAGTCAATGGTAAGTCGAAGGCCAAGCAGAAGATGATTTGTATTGTCCTCCTGAATGCGATAAAGATTAATGTTGTGAAACAAACTGTTGAATCCCTTAAGCAAAAGTACAAAGGATTTGGAATGAGAGGGCAGATTGTTCCCTATGATAGAAAGAGCAAAGTTCTTTGAGACACCCACTGTGTGACTGCCACATTCAACATGTGCAAGTGAAATGGAATTCTGAGAAATAATACAGCCATTAGGTCTAGAAGTATTTCTTGTCCTCTGAATTTCAGCAAAAATGACTGCTTTCTTGAGTAGATGAAAACCAGATCCGATGTAACATTCAATCCATTGGCCGTAAATCTAAGTAGTGCATGACAAGCAATGCACAAGATGGAAATAAATTTCATTGGAAAGAAGAAAAAGATTTCCAAGAATCACAGCGATAGGTATAGCGGTTGGTCTCTAGCTATACCTGCAATGCACCCTGATGAAAGTTAGGAGCCATAATTTGCAAACCACAAGCAAAAGAACCAAAAACCATGCACATGTAGAAAAACCCCAAACCCATATAGATACAGAAAACCAGATATGCATATAAATGAATATATATATTGACTGACAAATGGAGACATAATCAATACTACAATCTTCAACCCTAAAAGATGCACACTTATACAAGCATAAAAAATTCAAATCACAATTCAAAGTACACCACAAGAAAATTAAACAAAATCAAATTTAGAAGAGGTTTCCTTGAGAAGCCAAATTGAGAATATAAAAGCAACACACTGAACTATGGACATGAAACAATATAAGCATAATTCCTTAACCACTCTAGGTACACAAATTCATGAGATAGAGACCCATAGATCCAGAATATGGAACAAATGTAAGATACTTCAACAGTGACAGACATTTGCATGACATCCAAGATTGTAATGCAGAAATTGCAGAAAACTCCCACAAATTGAGTTGATTGATTATAGGTGGATAGTTGTTAGGGCATCTGGGTGGTCAAAACCAAGGAAGAGAATTCACAAATCGAAATGAAAAAAACTTTCTAAACAGCTGCAGGCACACAGGCATACGATGAACAACAAAAGGGCCAAAAAAAACAACTAAAACCTCACACATTCATATTCAGTTAACAGCAGTATCACCTACTAATATTGCACCAGCATTTTCCTTGTCCGCTTGCAGACATAAACAATTTTCCAAGCTCTACATACCCATAATGCACTTTCAGTAGAAAACTTACGGAATATGTTAACCCAGAAAATGAACACAAGTTGAAAACCGTATAATTACTCAATCCCTGACATACATTTGAAAACTATACAATGAGCACATCAAATCATTAATTCCTCAAATCCCTGGATGAACCCAAGAGCATACCTGGTCATCCTGGTTGGCGTGGGACTTCCAGCAAACACAGAGCCACAGACAAATTAATTAAACAGTTTATTCTTATATAAGTGAAATTGAAAACATCAACGATAACAGTGATTTTTTCATTACCAACATTTCAATTCATTAACAATAACAATGTTTTTTTTCAATGGTAACAATAATTTTTTCATGACATTCCCTCACAACCGTTGCCAACATTTCAATTCATTAACAATAACAATGTTTTTTTTCAACGATAACCCATGCTGTTTTCTCCAACCGTAAGAGGCAACAGTCATAAAGAAATCCTTGAGAGCCCAGACTCTACTCTACTGAACCTGAACCTGGATAAACCTGGAGAAATGAGCACCGTAACATATATTCTTTCAAAAATTTATCTCCAAATTACAAACTCATCTATTCAAATACAAAAAATAAATTAAAATATTAAAAAATAATCTTAAATAAATTGTTTTGGTTTATAACATAATTTATTTAGAAATGAGTCAATTGAGTATGAAGTTTTCATAAAATAAAATAATTGGATAAAATAAAGATGGTCAATCAAGTATGAAGTTTTCATAAATTTTTATGGATCATAAATTAAGTTTAGAACTGTAGACGTATAAAAATGACCATATTCCTAAATGAAAAATTAATGTTCATTTTATTCCCATTCCTCTATTTAGTTAAATTTAATTTAAGTAAATCGCCCACATTCTTCTATTTAATTAAATAAATTATTCAATTTATTTAGTTAAATTCACTAAAGCCTTTTCCATCATTTTATTTAATTAAATCCTTTCTTCTTACTTTTAATTAAATTTACATTTAATTAATAGTTTATCCCAAATTGAATAAATCTAATTGATTCAATTTCCCAAATTGCAACCAAATTGAAATAAAGCAATTTATTTTAATTAATTCTATTTTCCCTCACCCACTTGCATTTTTCTACATCTCCCACTTGCATCCTAAACCGTATTCCTAATTTCTTCTAGAATCCATCTATTCCTAATCAATTAGCCCAAACCCATTCATTATCCCCTTTCCCTAAATTTGAGGAGGTCACTTCTCAAATTTGGAGTAAAGTCTTCAAAAGGCATTAAAGCCAAATTTGGAAGGAATCTTACAAATTTGTCCCCAAAGTCTTCAAACCATTAATGGTTAACTAACCCTTAGTGACATGATTAGAGACTTTTTGACTAACTTAACCTCCATCTAACCCAGGGGTCTCATCAAGCATTCATTGTTTTGACCATGGTTATCCCTTTAACCTTTACACAAGAGTTTACCCCTTGGATAAAAGCTTTATCCATTGGATAACCCTAACCTGACCTTAACCCTTACCTCCTAAGGTAACCATAAGGTCTTCTCAAGCATTTAATGCTTCTTTCATCTCCTCTCAACCAGTCTTATGTTGACAATTGTCACCATTTCATTGGTAAAAATTGTAAACATGGATTGATAACTTTCAATCCTGACCTTTGATTAACTCCTTCAATCTTGACCATCCATTACCCTATTTTCACTATAAATAGAGCTCTCATTCCTCCATTTTAAGGATCCATCCAAGCTTTTAGTATCTCATTTATGCTCAATTTTATCAATACATTTAGCCTCTCTTTGCAATAGGAATTAATCTAATATAACATTTTAGAATATTTCCTTTATCATTAGCTTAAATCATTAACTAGTATATCATGTTAGGATGGTATTTATACTAACCTTGTCATCTTATAATCTAGTTTATTGCATTTGTAGGATCATGCATAAATATGATGCATTCATGTTAAAATCAATCATAAGCATTCCTCATTCTTGCATTCGTTATCCCTAAGCCACTTTGCTCAGTGATCCGAGAACAAAGGCATTGGCTTGAGGGACCTTGTGAGATAGAGAACCATGGAACCCACCTTGGGAAGTTGAGTCATTACTCATGACTCCATAACTTGCACCAAGAAGTCTCGTGGGCGTGTGAACAAGCCTCTTTGAGACCGCATTTTCACATTTTAAGTTTCATCGCTCCGCTTTTCCCGCACACATTTCTGGCGCCCATCGTGGGGCCCTACCCCATTAATCAAATCGCTTTTTAAAAATAAACACTTTTGCAGGTATGCGAAAACAGGAATCAGCGCGTAGGGAATATCCATTAGTGCATCTGGTTGATCTTTCAGCGCATCCGACTCTCTGTTTGGTGCGTGGGACTCATTCCCTGACGTGTGCAGACCATACCTTAGCGCATCATCCTCACTAACATTTTCCTGTAGGTCTTGACACGGGAGAATAATAGAATAGTGCATTTAGAAAACAATTCAGCGCATCGGGTCTGTCTGATAGCACATCCTGACTATCTCGTAGCGCGTACAGTCTGTTTTGTAGCGCATCACAGACAAAGGCAAAATTAAAAATTGTAACCGAATGTGAAATTATACTTGTTGAAGTCCACCAAACCCACAAATTTTCTAACAATTTTACTTGATATCTTGTAGGTTTTTTTTAACAAGTTTCTTGCAGATGGGAGCTTAATTTTATTTTTAAGATCATAAATAGTTTAAATTTTTACTAACTTAGTTAAGTTAGTTAAAATATAAAGCTTTTTGATTCTTGTTGAGTAAAATTAAACTCACTTTGTTTGGGCTTTAAAAAGAACCACAAACAAAACAATTTTTCCTTGCTTTTCTAAGAGAGAATTTTTCAAATTGGATCTTAAAAAGAACAAATCAATTTTTCAAGTTTTGCAAACAAATGGCTTAAAAAAAATTTCACCATCCTTTGGTGCATAAAATGATCCATTTTAAATTCTTGCAAGGTAAAGAATCACACAAAGTCCAAAGGTCATTTGCAACTAAAGAGGGAAGATCTTCCCCTTTCAAATCGATTTTTTTTGTTGACAAAGCATCACAATTATTTTGTTGACCAAGTTCCCTTTTAAATAGATTAGAAAATCTTTGCTATGAAAGGTTAAAAGGAACACCATGTTTTTGTGGAGCAACATCTCCATATAGAGTTAGAAAATCATTGCTTTAAAAGGCTAAAAAGAACTTGTGTGCTTTGTCTTGAAAGTGGAAGGTATATGCTCTCCCCTTAATTAGGTGATAAAAAAGCCAAACCACTCTTAAAGCTTTCTTTACTTCAAACAATAAATCCTTTAGCAAACCTGCCTTCCCGAGGGGTTGAAAAACTCTTAAAGTCATTTTTGGCCGGTGTGAAGGGAATGACCTAAGTGGGAAACGACTTTGAAGCCAAGTGTTCCAACCCACTATAATCAAAAGTGGAAAGTGACGAAAGTCCTTTTCAACGGTTACGCGCAGCGATTAGCCTTCCCCCAGTATCCTTGAGATACGTAAAACCTTTGTCATAAAGGTTGGGAAGCCTCTTGAGGGAGTTTATCACCGACGGCCGAACGAGAAGTCTGATTATGAACTTTAACATAGAAACTTTGAGCTGAGTTAGTATCCAAACATTTGCAATGTCATAGTGCAAGGGTGGGGAAGAATCCACCCCCAAGATCGCTCACCATATATCTCCCAAGATAACTACTCAACTGTGAAGCAATTCACTTTGAGTTAATTTCTGGCAAAAGGCAAAAAAATGGGCGCCCCCTAAGGGGTGACACGACTGTTTGAGCTGACGGAGTCTCGAGACTAGTGGGCTATGATATTGCTTATGACCCTTAATAAAGAGTCTGATTGAAGTGCATGTTGTGTCTAAACCTGTCAAAACATTGGGGATTTGAACACATCCTCGCAAAACATACACTTTTTTGTTTAGATTAAGCAAAATCGTTGTCTCTTTGATGTCGTGCTTTCATTTGTTACTTCAAAAAATCATCTATTAGCACTAAAAACTCAAAGCAAAATTTCAAAAATTGCAGAAAACGACCAAGTCAAAACTATCAGGGCAGTTTAGCGCATAAGAGCAACTTCTTAGCGTGTGGAAACCATCTTTTAGTGCATTAAACCTTCAACTTAGCGCATCAAGTGTAACCATTAGCGCTTCATCAGAAACAAAAACTAGCAATTTCAAGTAGCGCATTTTGAAAACAGTTTAGCGCGTTGAAGCATCAGCTTAGCGCATGGAAACCAAACCTTAGCGCGTAGGGTTTAACAGTTAGCGCATAGGCAGCCCATATTGGTGCATAACCTTTTGAACCAAGGCAAAATCAAAATAAACCAGTTAGCACGTATCAAGGGGCAGCATAGCGCGTGGAGTCTTTTCGCTAGTGCGTTGCAAAATTTTTATAGCGCATTATGTCTTTGTTTTAGTGCATAGCCAAAACCAGAAAAAAGGGGGCAAAACAGAGGTCAATTTTGAAAATTTTGAAAACAATTTCGAAAGATTTCCTTCATCAGCCTGAACTTCATTGAGCAGAAAAACCAAAAATAGAGTATCAAAACCTATTTCTAAAGCAAAATTTCCATCCAACAAAGTTGTCCAAAATCTGAAACTAGTCACAGGATAAACATATCTCTCCTATCAAAATCAAGAGACATCATCACAAGTATCAAACAGGTCCTTTAATCAAACGGATTTTTATCCCAAAACACACTTGTTTTAAAACTCCAAGTTGTCAAATCGAGTTTCCATATCGGGAAAGTTCGTATTCCATATCATTTGACACACTTTATCGTGAGGGGGCATCTAAACCTTCATTTTGATAAAGTAAAACTTGAGTTTCCAAAACAAGCTAAACTAAATCCAAAACAAATCAAAGGAAACCATTGATCGCTTGTGCATGACTAATCCTCATATTCTGAGATGAAAGAATATTTATCATAACACTAAGTTGAAGAAACAACAACCGAGTTCTTCGAAACTTGCCGAATGAAATAAATTTTTATACATCAATCGCCAACTCTTTAAATCTGATCACACATTCCTTCGTCATATACACTTATATCTTCAAAACAAAACAAATGAATTTGACAAGGAACCCTTGAGGAGTAGGGCATTCTATCAAAAATCAGCATTCAATCAACGCATAAATCAAGGAGGGAAGATCAATCCAGCCTTCTTCCCCGAAGAGTGCATCACTTATAACATACCTCGATTTGAACCACCAACCCCTGAGCAAAACATTGAAGAAGAATTCGTTCCTTTTGTCACAGAAAGCTTCTACTAGATGCCCGTTGTTACTCGCTCTCAACGAAACAAACAAAGCAACATTCAACCAGAATCCAACATGAATTAGAGATTATCAAATCCTTTCAAGGGTTTGCATCTAGAGGACAATGAAATTATTGAGGAACTCCTTCAAGAGTGTCAAGAAAGCGCTTCATTTCAAAGGCTTGTGGAAAGGCTCATGGAAAATGACAAAGAAAAATATCTACTCATGCTTACAAGCAAAAGAGTTAAACTTCCTGAAGATTTGGACATGGACATTTTTAGAACAAGATCTCGACATTATGAATATCAAGAATGACAAAGAGAGGAAGAAACACGTGACCCTGAGCAAGATATCCTTGAGCAAAATATCCCTGAGCAAAACATCCCGGAGAAAAACATACCATTCCACACACCATTTCAGCCTATAACTAATGCAAGGGAAGAACTCTTCCCTCGGCAAAATAATGCACCTTTGATTGCTCTCACTCAACAAATGCAAATGTTACAAAGACAAATGCAAGACACACAACAAGGGACAACAGTACGGTACTCCTTAACTAAAATTTGTCCTTATCCTTTTGACAGACGGTTAAACATGGTAGTTTTTCCTCCAAACTCAGACGTTCCCAAATTTGACAAATATGATGGGAAAAGCGATCCCCGTGATCATGTTCGAGAATTCTATACAATGAGTCTTCATGATAACACCTATTTGATGAGGTTATTCCCAAGAAGCTTGGGAGGGCAAACAATGGAATTGTTATCCAAAATCACACCTCCCGTCAAATCATTCGATGAACTAGTCAACAAACTCATAACTCAATATTCCTATAACATTCAACATGCAATCACTATGCTAGATGTTTGTAATACCAAGAAGAAAATAATGAAACATTCATGATATTCCTTCAAGGTTGGTGACGTATGGTTTCGAGATATCCTCGTGATGTGCTCGAAAAGGAAAAGATGGAAATTTTCATCGACAACTTGAATAGTGAGATGAGTCACAGACTCAAACTCCAATGCATACCATCTTTTGCCAAGTTGATTGAGAATGGCATCCAAGTAGAAGAGGCATGTGTCAAGAAAGGAACGTTAAAATTCTTCAAAGAAGGAACAAGTTCATCCAACTACAACAACCAAAACAACAATAACTTAGACAAATCCAGATTTTGGACTAGAAACAAAAACAATGGAAATGAAGGAGGCAATGAATCAAATGATCCAAAGTCAAAGCAACCCATGCTCACATTATCAGGTAATCCTCAAGCTACAAAGAATCCCAAAGGTGCTAACCAAGGCATTAACACTTATGCACCAAATACCAATCAAGATAAACTCAACACAAACAATACCCAAAACAATAACACCAATCGAGGACCTAATCCAAACTCACGAGGTAATACAAACAAATTTCCAAAATGCATTTACACACCACTGGGGAAATCATTAGAGTCAGCATTCAGAGAACTCCTAGCAAACAAAATTATCGCCTTACCAGCAATCAACAACTTTGAACCACAAATCAAACCACCCTGGTGGAATGACTCACACTTTTGTGATTTTCATCATAACAAAGGTCATCAAACAAATGATTGCATGAGACTGAAAAACATTGTTCAAGACATGATTGATAGAGGTGATTTAACAGTCGATGGTCTCAAGACAAATGGTGACCACGGAACCTATAAAAATCCTCTCCAAACTACAACAAGGATGGAGCTTCAACCTCAAACGATACATATGGAGCTCGTATCAATCACATATACAATAACACCATCAATCATATATCCACTGAAGACTATCAAGTAAACATCATCACAATCAAAGATAAGCATGAACATGAGTCTGTCAATGTAACAACTAGAGCTCAAAAATATGTCTTGAAAGGGCATATGTCAACAGCACAAACCATACCCAAAATTCAATATGATCTAGTCAGTCAACTGCACAAGACTCCTGCTCAAATATCTATACTAGAGTTGCTGAAAATTTCACCAAAACACAAAGACATATTGGAACAAGCATTACTAGAAACAAATGTACCTCAAGATCTGGATGCTGACAAATTCCAAGCCATGGTAGCTCATATGACAAGGCCTCATAACCTCACTTTTTCTGAGCGTGATAATATCTCATTGAGCCATCCACACAATACTCCACTCCACATTGAAGTCTTGGTCTACAAGCATCGAGTCAAAAGAGTATTAATAGATGGAGGAGTTGGACTCAATATCTGTACCTTAAAACTTATCCGTGCATTAGGCTTCTCTGAGAAATCTATTGATCCATGCAAAAAGATCACTATCAAAGCATATGATGATGATGAAAGATCATCAAAAGGAACAATAATGTTACCAATACAAGTGGGACCAATACAAAAGGACACTATGTGCCAAGTCTTGGACATAGACCTCACATACAATATCTTACTGGGTCGACCTTGGATATATGAAATGCAAGTAGTACCTTCTACTTATCATCAGTGTGTTAAGTTCCCCTACAATAGATAGGAGATTTCCATATCAGCAGATCATAATCCTTTTCAACATTGTAATGCTATGGGGGTAGCCTAAGATAGCTTGGTTCCACATAATAGAGAAAAACAAAGTTACTCAACACCAGATTCTTAGCAAGAAAAGTCTACATCACTGTCTATGGATTTCAAGCAGAAAATGAATATCAAAGAGCAAGGCATGGGAGAGTACTCTTTGGAACCCATGTGTTTGACCAACTTACCAACATCACCTAAATCTCATGGATTACCTACAACATCAACGCATCAAGCAACCCAGCCCATCACCAAGTTTGATGGCACATTTATTCAACTAGGCACTCTAGCACATGAATCAGAGGAAAAGGACATCCTTAGTTAGTTGTACAAAGATGAAGAAGAAGACAGAGTGGCTACTGTGGAGGTAGCTATACCCACACACCTGTATGGAAAAGGCTACTTAATCATGCAACAAATGAGATACAATGGCAAAGGACCTATTGGTAAATGTCAGGAAGGCATCACAGAACCATTGGATCCTCATTCACAATTCAGTAAAGACAAAAAGGGATTGGGCTTTGAACTCACTCTACTAACAAAGAGGGCACCGCACAAATATCAAAAACCTCAGTGGAAAGCAAAGAATAAATACAAAGAAGACTCCTGGCAAGAGGCACTATTTGAGTTAGCTGAGACAATACGTAAGGAACGTGAACATCAAGAACAAAAGCAATGTCAAAGGCAACCTATCAATCAAAAGAAAGAAGCATCTACTGTAGAAGCACATCATAGTCAAGAACTAATTTCCAACAAAGAAGAATCACCTCCTGATTACATCATTCCTCCCCGAGGAGAGACAATATATGAACAAATGCAAAGAGTGGAAGCAGGATCTGACACAGAATCAAAGAAAACTATCAAACTTGTCTCAATTATCAAAGACCTGTTCTCACCCTATAACATACCAGTTCACAGCATTGCTAGAATCTGGGATAATACCTCTGAGACTGATTCCAATGAATATGAATGGGGCAACTATTCTAATGTTACTGAAGATATTTGTGCAAATGACAGTAATAAACCCATCTCTCAAGAATAACGTGGCATAGAATCTAGACCACTTGAATTTGGTCCACAAAATATCTATGACGCCAAAGAATACGAGCAGTGACATTATGAGCAAGTCTATACGGAAAATGATATCATCAAAGACCTCGACGAAATCCTTAACTTCTTTAACACCCCGACCAATCACGATGATACCTCCATCCTGACACTTACAACAGTAGAACTTGATCCACCAAACGACTCCTTACCACTTGTCTTTCCTGACCTCATGGATTGGGATGAACCTGAAACTCATGATATACCAATTTTCCCAAATGATGAATCTATTATCCATTACTTATGTAACATTAACCCGGAGACAGACTCTACCAGTGAACAAAGTAACGACATCTGCAATCAGGGGAGTGTCAAGTCTCTCAGTCGCAAAAAAGAACGAAATAAAGGATCTACTGCTGAAAACCAGTCAATGGCAGCAATAGATCACAAAAAAGTAAAAATAAAGGATGCATCTGAGGGTGAAAACCTTTTTAAGGCACCTAAGGATGGGAGACTTGACACTCTTCTCGAGCATTATCACGAGCGATCACCCATATTGATTGAGCCCACTCAATCAATCAACATTAGTACTACAGAAGCAGCCAAAAATATACACCTTGCAGAATCTTTGACAAAGGAAGAAAAATAAAAGTTTATCAAATTTTTTAAAGAAAAGCAAATCAACTTCGCTTGGTCATATGCAGATATGCCTGGGATTGATCCACAATTGATCATGCATCACCTATCCATTACTCCAGGAGCTAAGCCAGTCAAGCAAAAACTGTGAAAGATGAATCCACATGTGGCACTCATGGTTAAAGTTGAATTGAAGAAACTATTAGATGGCGGGTTCATTCGACCTATCGACTATGATGAATGGATTTCCAGCATTGTACCAGTATCAAAACCAGATGGCAGTATCATAATATGCACTGATTTTAGAGATGTCAACAAAGCCTGTCCCAAGGATGACTTTCCTTTACCTAGTATCAACATAATTGGAGACCTCACAGCAGGCCATGCAATGTTATCACTAATGGACGGTTTTTTAGGCTATAATCAAATCAAGATAGCCTCGAAGGATCAAGATAGAACAACATTTACCTATCCTGGGGGAACACACTGTTGGAATGTCATTCCTTTTGGCTTAAAGAATGCAGGAGCAATTTATCAACGAGCTATGACAACAATCTTTCATGACATGATGCACACCTTCATGGAAGACTATGTGGATGATTTACTAGCTAAATCATTCACCAGAGAAAATCATTTAAACAACTTAGAAAATATTTTTGACAGATTGGAGAAATTCTAAGTTAGGCTTAACCCTAAGAAGTGTGTCTTCGGGGTTACATCGGGCAAATTACTAGGCTACATAGTTTCAGCTAAGGGTATTGAAGTGGATCCAACAAAGGTACAAGCCATTATGGAGATTCCACCACCAAAGAACATCAGTCAGCTCAGGTCTCTACAAGGACAACTCCAATCAATCAGGTGATTCATCACTCAATTAGTAGATAAAAGTCTCCTGTTCAATCATTTGCTACATAAAAATGTACCATTTAGATGGGAAGCCAAATGTGCAGAATCATTTAATCAAATCAAGCAGTATCTAATGAATCCACCAGTTCTAGTACCACCAATAGCAGGGAAGCCACTCATTCTCTACATTTCAACAACAGATATATCATTGGGGGCATTATTAGCACAAGAAGATCAATAGGGCAAGGAACGAGCTATATACTACATCAGCAAGACATTGAATGGATATGAACTCAACTATACATTCATTGAGAAGGCTTGTCTAACAGTGGTATTTGCCTCTCAAAATTTCCAGCACTACATGCTAGCTCACACAATTAAGCTAGTTGCAAAAATTGATCCTCTCAAATATTTACTTAGCAAGGAAGCTCTTACAGGCAGATTGGCTAAATGGGTCATGATTCTTAGTGAGTTTGATATCCACTACACAGAATGACGAGCTATCAAAGGACAAGCAATTGCAGATCAACTGGCTGAAGCACCCCTACTTGGAAAACAACCTATGGAGATTGAATTTCCAGACAGAGACGTTCTTGCTATCTCTACCAAACAATGGACCCTATACTTTGATGGATCATATACTCAACATGGCTCAGGTGCTGGCATTCTGTTCATCACTCCTGAAGGACACACCATACCAAGATCATATCGGCTTATGTTTCCCTGCACAAATAACGTTGTTGAATATGAGGCACTTGTTATAGGCATCAAAATGGCTGTAGAATGGAAAATCACAGAATTAAAAGTCTACGGAGATTCACAACTAGTCATCAATCAAATCAACAATGACTATCAGAAAAAGGACGACAAGCTGATACCATACAAGCGAATGGTGGATGATTTTAAGCAATATTTTGTACACATCACCTTTGAGCAAATACCAAGGTTGGATAAAAAAGCAGTTGATGCAATGGCTACTATCGCTTCACTACTGCAAGTTCCAGAGCAACAAAATCGTTACGAGTTTCTGGTAGAGCAACTATTCTCCCTAGCCTATGATCATTCTGATTCCCATGTTATCTATGCCTTGACTAGTTCAGACTCTCCATTATATGGACCGATATACGACTATCTTAAGAGCAATATCCTACCCATTGACCTATCCCGAAACCAAAAATGCAACTTTATCCGACAAGCTGCCTGTTATACTCTTATCGCTAATACTTTGTGCCGTCGAGGTCTAGATGGTACTCTTCTTCGTTGCCTTGACCGTAATAAATCTGACTCCGCTTTACAAGAGCTTCATGAAGGTATCTGTGGCACACATTTGAGTGGTCCTACTCTCACTAAAAAGCTTCTAAGAATGAGAAATTACTGGCCGACAATGGAAAAAGACTCCTATCACTTTGCAAAGAAGTGTCCTAAATGCCAAATCCATGGCAATCTTATGCATGCACCAACATAGGAACTACAACCATTCACAACATCCTGGCCCTTTTGCCAGTGGGAATTGGACTTGGTCAACAAAATTCATCCTTCATCTTCAAATAGACATAAGTTCATTATAACTGCAACAAAATACTTTACCAAGTGGATTGAAGTTGTCCCCATGACCACAGTAACTGGGAAACAAATAGCCTCTTTCATCCTTAATTATCTGATCTGCAGATATGGCATTCCAAGCTCCATCATCATAGATAATGGATGACCTTTCAAGAACCAAGATGTGTGAGAACTATGTGAAAAATTTAAAATCCAACATCATTTTTCTACACCTTACTACCCGCAGGGAAATGGTCAAGCAGAAGCATCCAACAAGACAATATTGAAAATCCTAAAGAAAATAGTGAATGATGCAGGCAAAGATTGGCATGTACAACTCAATCCAGCCCTTTGGGCATGCATAGCTAGCATCCGCACACCAACGGGAGCTACACCATATTCATTGGTATATGGATCCGAAGCATTTTACCCCTAAAGGTAGAAATTCCATCTCTCAGAGTCTCTTTAAAAGGCCTAATTCCAGATGAAGAGTATCAAGTTAACCGACTACAAGAGCTCAAACTTCTAGATGAAAGATGTCAACGTGCCTACATTCATCTCAAAGCATATTAGCAACACATGTGCAGGAGCTACAACCAAAAGGTCATTCCCAGAAATTTTAAAATTGGTGACCTAGTACTCAAGGAAAATCCTAGGAATCAACAAGATTGGGAAAAGAAAGGGAAATTTGGACCTAATTGGTTAGGTCCCTATGTCATCATATCAACCTATGGATCAGGCACCTATCAGCTAACAACTTTAAAGGGAGATGTGCTCGATGAACCAACTAACAACATCCATCTGAAGAAATTCTACACTTGAGTAATCTAATGCACGGAAAAGTCAAAAAATAAAAAACATATCAAAAAAATCAGGAAAAAGCAAATAAAGAGGTACAATAAAAGCAACTGGTGATTACTTGGAAAATAGGTGCTATTGTGAGAGGACAGCTCCTCTATCTATATCCATACCATTATATCCACAGTAAAGCACTATCGGTCATCGCCCGACATTTTTATCACAATATCCATCTAGGACATACTTAGCATAGTCACTATCTTGGTTTATCATCATATCCTTTCACCGCATCTCACCATGGCTTGGTAATCCCTGTACATATCCACATTAAGAGGAACACTCAGCTAGGGGTAGTATTAATCAGAACTTGCAGCACACTCAAGCTGTCAAAATCTTGTCGCAAACTTAGAACATCATATCCAACAAACAAAACTCAACAATCACAAAAACCACACATTGATCACTTAATGGGATTCACAAAATATGATGGATGATTTTCTAAAGTATCAAATGTTGCATCTTGCATAAAGTTTTGACTATTCTTGCACTTGAACTTTTTGAACTATTGGATCTTCTACATTCTCTCAACAATGCATCAAGCTAGAGAAAGTCGTGGGGACTCCAATATTTTTTTAGTTTTCTGTCTGTGAAACGATCATTTGTACTGTGTAAATACTTGTCTTGAGACGTGATTCACAACATCTCACTGAAGACATGATTCCACTTTACACATACAAATAGTTAAATCTTGTCTGTTTATATGCAATCCGCACTCAGGTCGTTCTGGTTCAATTATACCTTGATGCTTGTGCTATCTTGCAAAATAAAAAATCATGTAAATTTTTCTCAGGTCATTATGGTTCAATTATACCATTATGCTTGTATAAATTTTCATCATATCCCAAAACAAATCAATGCTCAATGATGATTCCTATCAAGAAAGAAAACAACATGTGGCTATACAGGGATGACGAATGCAGAATGAGGATGCTCAAATCAATTAGTTGCAAATCATTTTACAATTAGTTGCATATCATTTTACAATTAGTCACATATCATTTTAAAATCTTGCACTAATAGCATATCATTATCATACATCTCATTTTCAAGATACATCTCACAACATCATGCATTATCACATCATATTCATCACATATCACATGCATCCATCTAAGCATTGTCAACATCATAAAATAATCACAAGCATATAGAAAGCATCATCCATAACACATCACATGAGGATCAAAGAAAATGGTGTCATATATATATCTCAAAGAATGATCAATGTAAAAAATATGTCATGTTTGTGCCAATACAACAAAATGACCAAAAATACAATAGAGACAACGTCTCTCAGGTATGACTATCTCCTGAGGGAGACGGTCTTGCTACAGATGTCCTAGCACCTGGATCTCTAGGTGGATCATGTCTAGGAGGCCCTATCACGCCTCTACTATCTGTCTTCGACCCAGTCTCTCGAGATCGACTAGATCTTGACACTGTGAAACTCTGCACTCGATGCTCCCTAGGCATCGCATCCTCATAATGACGCTGGTAGTACTCCACCTCCTTGGCTCTCAAAGCCATCTCTCTCAAGGTGTCTCTCATCGGACCACCTGCTATCGCTCTCTGCAAACTAGCTGTGAGCTCCTCTACTCGACCCTGCTGCTTTATCTCAGTATCATGCTCTGTGGTCAACTGAATGATCTGACGTTGATTCGCCAACAACCGTGTTTGCAACTACTGCACTGACAACTGCTGAGATTTGATCTGTGCATCCTCTAGATGGGTCAAAATTCGCATCTGTAGGGGTACCCCTGTCCCTCTGCCTGCTCTCGGTGCTGGTGGAGGTAGAACATCTAACCTCCTCCTCTGGTCCGGTCGTCTAAAGTCATCATACCCTCCCACTGCCGCTATCACCTCACCAACCCTCTCCTCACCCCCGGCTTGGATAGCCAAACCTCCTCTCCCTCTATCCATCGTAGCCCACTGCACTGCTCTCTCCACCCATATCCCTCTATCACCACCATCTCCACCCCTATCTCCTCTCCTCCCCTGATCCCATCTCCCCCTATCCCCTTGCTGACCTCGGCCACCTCCTCCACCATCTCCGCCATCGTCTCCTCCTCCATCACCACCTCCCTCATCTACCTCCTCACCCGCCTCTCCCTGTCTCCCTAGCCTCTCAGGCTGATCATCCTCCTCATCATCAAAAGCGGGAATCATCTCCGCTGCATCCAATATCCTAGCCACTGCACACACTGCAAAGAGTGGTGCAAACTCGTCAGTCATCCTTGCATCCACTATCTCAGGGGCATAATCCCAAATCTGGTTGGCTAAATGAAAGAACTCCTCCACGGCTATTGCGCTATAATTGTAGGTCCCCAATCTGGAATGTCCTGTCTCTGTCGAGCATATAGGCATGCTCCTTGTGGAATCCCTTGTTGTCGACCATACTGCCACAACACCCGGCTATGCAAAAACCTCTCAATAACAAAGGGCATCTTCCCTATCAGATACCTAGACATGTAAACATAAGGCATCTCCATCCCATCCTCTCTCCATACCTCGCAACCTGTATATGGTCGCCAGACGACCGTATCAATATCATCCAAAACTCTCCTCCAATGCTCTAGTTTGCCCAGCTTACACTGGAAAACTATCCCTTGGTATCTGTATGCGTACGCACACCCAACAGGCCTATCTCTATCCGCCAGTGGCCTAGCTGCGGGAATATGCTCCCATGCCCATACCTATAGTAGTGTCACTCTAGCTGATAAACTGTTATAACCAAAGTATACTACCTAATGCAAATCCCTAAATAAATGGGCCAACATAGTTGACCCCATGCAAAGCGGTGACCCTACATCACCATGTCCTCCAGAACTAACCCCCATCCCACTGCTAGTCCCTTTGACCTACGGTCGGGACATAAGAAACCACCTATGAAACCTGCCAGCACTGATGGTAGGGGAGTGTAATCCAAATCTAAGAACTCCTACCAAAAAATCTTGTATCCGCAAACTGTGTCATCCTGCAGAATCCGATAGCAATCCTCAAGCATGACTGTGATCTCACCTGTCGCCAAATGAAAGGTGTTCGTATCACTGTGCCACCTCTCAGCTAATGCTGTCAATAAACCAAGGCATCCCTAACAACAAGGACATGCCACACCTCTCAATAATATCCCTATCAACCTGTGTCAATCATGGTATCAATGACCACAGTCTTGGAAATTGCTCTCGCGACTGAACCACTCCAATGCGCTCCTGTCACACAGCAAAACAAGTCCAATATCAGTTTCTTCATCAAAACATAGATATCAAAATCAAATTCATATCAAAACTTGAAACTTTGAAAATCTAATCAAGTTCCACACCATATCAATCAATTTTCATATCAAATCATATCAGTTTGTAACACAACTCAAGTTTCACATTCATATCAACTTGTAACACAAATCAAGTTTCACATTCATTGCAGTTTGTAAAACAACTCAAGTTTCGTATCCATATTAGCTTGTAAAACAACTCAAGTTCCACAATCATTGCAGCTTGTAAAACAACTCAAGTTTAACATATATATATAAACTTGAAACAATTCCTATCAAATCAAGTTCATATCCACCATCCATATCAAAAACCACGTCATATCAAATCAACATCAAATCAATATCAACTTGAAACATTGCAAATCAAATCAAGTTATATCGAAACTCCTATTGGATAAACTTATCAAAACAACGACAACAGGCACGCAGACTGACAATTTACACCTATCTCGGTAGAACTGGCATCAACCTACAAATTTTCTTCATCCAAAAATCACCCTTTACCAAAAATTTTCCCCATGCGCTAAACAAACTTTTCTACGTGCTAAACTGCTTACTATGTGCTACCTTGTCCTCGCAAAGCGCTACCCAATCCATCCTATGCGCTAGCCAGCACCTACGTGCTATCCTATCCTGTTTATGCGCCACCTAACCTACCCCAAGTGCTAAAACTACCCTATGCTCTATCCTACTTGTCTCTTGCATTATAACCCTTCCTCGCTGCGCTAGGGTATACCTACGCGCTACCTAAGCCTACCAATATGAGCTCTTAGAAACCCTATGCGCTAGGTATATCCTACGCGCTACCCATTTTTCCCTTTGCGCTACCCTATGATCCTGGTGCGCTAACCTAATCCTAAGTGCTACCCTACAGTTTTTGGATGCTACCTATTTTATTAAAACCTACGCGCTACGAAACCTATCGTATGCTCTACGCTTTGACCCTAACGCGCTAAACTGACAAATCCATGTGACAAAATTGAAAACATGATCAAAAACAACAAAATAAAAAATCCAAAAGGGGTCAAAAAGGTTGACTTACTGGTGGTCCATACGTGATAGGCCTCCGATACCTCCGAACGTGCTCGAATCGATGATAAGCATAAGGAACCAACATGTTGACTTCTCTCCAAAAATTACTTTCCCCAAGGTCAACACGCACAAATGAGACAAAAGAGATCACTTTTTCCCTTTTATAGGGTAAATGAAAATTAGGGTTACATGCAGGGACGTGTAAATTGCTCGCGGTGTCTCCTACAACCCTACCAAATGTCAATATCGGGAGATGAATCAAATTACCGCATTCAACATAGACAAAATTTTACAATGCAATGAAATTTATCAAATTTATCTAAATCAAATCAAATTTTCAAAATTTTTGATTCATCTCCCGAGGGGGCATTATCAACATCGTTTATCAAATCTGGGGCATGACATGAAAATCTCAAAACAACATAAAAATTGATCATAACTAAATCATGACGATGCATCATTTTCTTTGAATCAACATGTGCACACACGTCACTTCAAAGAGGGGCAAAATGTAGACGTATAAAAATGACCGTATTTCTAAATGAATATTTAATGTTCATTTTATTCCCATTCCTCTATTTAGTTAAATTTAATTTAACTAAATCGCCCACATTCTTCTATTTAATTAAATAAACTATTCAATTTATTTAGTTAAATTCACTAAAGCCTTTTGCATCATTTTATTTAATTAAATCCCTTCTTCTTACTTTTAATTAAATTTACATTTAATTAATAGTTTATCCCAAATTGAATAAATCTAATTTATTCAATTTCCCAAATTGCAACCAAATTGAAATAAAGCAATTTATTTTAATTAATTCTATTTTCCCTCACCCACTTGCATTTTCCTACATCTCCCACTTGCATCCTAAACCCTATTCCTAATTTCTTCTAGAATCCATCTAATCCTAATCAATTAGCCCAAACCCATTCATTATCCCCTTTCCCTAAATTTGAGGAGGTCACTTCTCAAATTTGGAGTAAAGTCTTCAAAAGGCATTAAATCCTTTATCCATCAACAAGCTAACTTGTTGAATACCCCCAAATTTGGAAGGACTCGTACAAATTTGTCCCCAAAGTCTTCAAACCATTAATGGTTAACTAACCCTTAGTGGCATGATTAGAGACTTTTTGACTAAATTAACCTCCATCTAACCCAGGGGTCTCATCAAGCTTTCATTACTTTGACCATGGTTATCCCTTTAACCTTTGCACAAGAGTTTACCCCTTGGATAAAAGCTTTATCCATTGGATAACCCTAACCTAACCTTAACCCTTACCTCCTAAGGTAACCATAAGGTCTTCTCAAGCATTTAATGCTTCTTTCATCTCCTCTCAACCAGTCTTATGTTGACAATTGTCACCATTTCATTGGTGAAAATTATAAACATGGATTGATAACTTTCAATCCTAACCCTTGATTAACTCCTTCAATCTTGACCATCCATTGCCCTATTTTCACTATAAATATAGCTCTCATTCCTCCATTTTAAGGATCCATCCAAGCTTTTAGTATCTCATTTATGCTCAATTTTATCAATACATTTAGCCTCTCTTTGCAAGAGGAATTAATCTAATATAACATTTTAGAATATTTCCTTTATCATTAGCTTAAATCATTAACTAGTATATCATGTTATGATAGTATTTATACTAACCTTGTCAGCTTATAATCTAGTTTATTTCATTTGTAGGATCATGCATAAATAGGATGCATTCATGTTAAAATCAATCATAAGCATCCCTCGTTCTTGCATTCGTCATCCCTAAGCTACTTTGCTCAGTGATCTGAGAGAAAATACATTGGCTTGAGGGACCTTGTGAGATAGAGAACCATGGAACCAACCTTGGGAAGTTGAGTCATTCCTCATGACTCCATAACTTGCACCAAGAAGTCCTGTGGGTGTGTGAACAAGCCTCTTTGAGACCGCATTTTGGCATTTTAAGTTTCATCACCCCGCTTTTCCTGCACACAAGAACATTCATAAATTTCAAATGAGGTGACAAATTAAGTCTAAATTTTAATAAATTTATAATTAAATTGACAAATTAAGAATTATAATAATATAAATGTCCAATTGTAAATTAAACTAGCGAGTTATTTGTGTGCAAGCTAATGTCAATAGAAAGTTTTTCCAGGTGATGGGATGGTATAAAAAATTGGGTGGAAGATGGTATAAACTAGCTTTTGTTTGCCTAGGTCATTGTTTCTTAGAATAGTAACATGTATTTTTTTATTATGTTCTATGCATTTTTTAATTTTTGAAATGGTAAAAATATTTTTTTCTTTTTTTTGTATAGATTAATTTTATTTAAATAACTATAATTAAGTTATTATTAATTTTTCATTTATTTTTGTATACTTTGACAAAAAACCAATCCAATGAAGTATAAACATCACATTTTTGAGTAAATATTTGATAAAAAAAAATCAATTTAATTTTAATGTAAAGATGTTTTTACTATTAAATCATTAATAAATATTAATACTATTGAAAAAATTTAAATTGTATATAGAAGTGAACATCAAATCTCTAAAGCAAGTAATGGGAAACATGGTTCTAAGATCAATTATTCAAAACTAAGCAATGATGGAGGGGTATGCAAGTTGACAAGCACAATAATCTAGGGTTTGCCCCTTTGCAGGAGTCGTCCAAGCTATGGGGGAGGGCATACAATCTCCCCCACCCAGGTGAACAACTCTATCTTTTTCATGTCACTCTCTACATTCAATGTATTCGTGTGTTGGGTGTTTTTCTTTCAATTCGTGCATGTTTAATGATTGAACCATCAATCAAGATGATACTTATGTGAGCAGTAATAAAACATTCAAAGTTGCCCTTATTGCCTCTTCATCTTCTATTTCTTACTCTATGAAATTTGATGTGAATGTTTCTACCCTCTTTGAAGGTAATGGTGAATTAGGAGGAGGAGGTAAGTGGGATACCCCTACTATGTCTAGCCTTTCCATCCTCTTAATGTATAAATGATTGATGCATTGAATAATGAAAAATTTAGGTTAAAAAATGTCATTGTGTTTCTTGCGGCCGTGGACATTGCTAAGTGCCTCGCCTGCAAATTTCTTGACGAATGGTTGAAAAATATTTGGGTTAAGAAACTAGGGTTTCATTTCTCCTTTTGTAGAATGATTCAAAAAGGGCTATTTATCATTTTATTTTGTTGAGAAACAATACTGGTCATTGGGAGTTGCACTTTTAGAGCCCTTAGGTTGTCGCCCGATGTCGTGTGTGATGAAATTTTGGCACTGTCTTGCCCTAGGTAGATTGTTATAAAAAAATTGCCACCCTTGTTGTGGAATTTTATTCCTCAGATTGTGGAATCCATATGGGGGGTTTTGAGGGTGGATAACACTTAATCCTTGGTCCCCCACATGGATGGTAGGGTTCTAATTTCTATTAACCCAAGTAAGGATCTTCCTAGGTTTGTAGAAATCAACCTTGACAATGACCCCATGGTCTGTGTAATTGAGAGCCTTGGTGGGATTAACACTTGTTTTATTTGCAAGCATGAGGAGCACATTCGAAGGAATAGCCCTATCAAAATGTAAACCACCTGTTAAGTCGAATGCTACCTCTAATAGTGGGCACACTGAGCATTCTATTAGTAAGTCTACCATCCCTATTCAGAATTTGCCTAATTGTGCATCAAATGACACACACATGTCATTTTAGAGAGCCTCAATTTACTTAAGGAAGCAGTGAGGGTTGTGGTTACCACCCCACCTAAGGACCTCCCCACCCTTGATGAGTCTACTAAATTTGAGGTTTTAAATGCGACCCCTCCTCACTCAGCCATTTCTATTTCATTGTCTTGGATTAAAGAGCCTAAAGAGAATAAATTTGAACAATTTGTTCATCCCAAGGCTCACAAGCCCAGGAAGAAGAATGTCCAACAACTTGCATTGGAGAGGCTCAAAAAGTCCAAGGGTAGTTTGATGAAGGTGTCACAATCTCCTATTGACCCAGTGTCTCCTGTAAACCCTATCGTTGCCCTTATGGATGATGATTCTCAACCTCTACTATGGGAGGATAGTGTGATTGACGAGGATAATCGATCCTTCGTTGAAACTATAGTTAGGGGTATCAAAAAGAGGAGACATTCTAGTATGATGTTGAGTGAGTTGGATAACCTAGTCAACCCCAAGGGGAGGGCTAACCCCCTAAAACTCACAAACAATTTCACTGCTCTTATAAAACCTCAGATGGAGATTCCTCAAGATAGTGAGATTGGCAGATGTCCCCCCCTCCTTGGCGATGAGTAGATCACCCCCTCTACCCTACTTCGTGATAGCATGTCTCCTAGCAATGATAGCCACAACTTTGGATTTAATAATGATAATGAATTTTTTGAGATTATCACCACAGATCCTCTTATTAGAAAATATGATGTCCAATGGGGACCATGGTTTGGCCATAGTTCCATATGATGAGTCCAAGATGAGATATAGTGTTGTCAACACTAAAGCTCACCCATTAGAGTCAGGCTTGGAAATCGGGTCTATGTTCAGTGACTCAGCCACTAAAGGGGAGCAATTTCTAGGTCAGAATCTAAGGAAGGATTCTACTAAAGAATATTGTGAAGTTTTGATCCCTGCTAGAAATGGATTGATCACTAAGGTTAAGAGAAAGAAGGGGAGACCCAAAGGGAAACAATCTCCTTTCCCTAAGAGGAAGGACAACAATAAAGATCTTCCTAAATGTTGTGACATCTTAAAGGTTGCTAAGGACATCATTATCTAATGTTTCTGATGGTTTTGAACTGCATCTCTTGGAATGTTAGGGGACTTGAATCCCCATATAGGAAACATGTGGCCAAGACTTGAACCAACATAAGCAAACTAATATTATGCTTCTTTAGGAAGTAAAAGCCACCCATTTCACTCTAGATGTGAATATTTAATTTACATTTGGAAAGATGCACTGCAAGTTTCTACCAATTATGACAAAGGTAAAGGGGGAATTGTGATTCTGATTAGAGGAAAATGGGGTAACAAGGTCATTAATAATGTCTCCTCCTCATTTAATAGGTTTGTGTGGGCTAATATTAACCTCAAGACTCTATAGTTGGTGTTTGTTCCATGTATGCCTCTAATGATTACATAGATAGGATTGAATTATGAAAATGGTTGTGTAATCTGTTGGTATTTTGCATAGAGATTGCATTAATGATATGTTGCCATTGATGTTAATTAAACTGGTAATGGTATTTATGTTATTGCTATTTTTGATATTGGCTAGTAACCGGTAAGAAGAGCTTTGTGGAAGATGCTGTAAACCTGTATGTTAAGTTTGTGAGATAAACTGATGTAAAGGTGTAAAGGGTTAAACCTTTCTATGTAATGTAACCAGTAAACCCTATTAGTTGTTAAACCCTAACTGATCAAGTTTGATGGTTTATTATCTGATGAGTGGTAATGATGGAGAAACATGTGATCATTGAATGAGGATATGTTCAAATTGTTTTGGCACATTTTTTATTGTCTAAGGAAGGAGCAAAGTGGATTGCATGTAATACACAATGTGTGATGAGTTACAAAGTCCAATGGAGCGGTGATCATGGAGTGGTTGGAATTTTCTTGAAGAATGTGAAGAGATTATCATGATTTCTAACGGTCAAGATTGTACCGACTTGTTTGTAATCTCGATGATGAGAATTAGGTTTTTGCTGTGTTACTGACCTAATTGATTTCTATTTAAGGTTGATGAAGTTGTTGTAAAGGTTGTTGGCAAGATTGGTAGAAAACCTGTTGAGTGTGTAGTTTCCCAACCAGTGAATGGATCTACACTTTGAGTGAAGGAAGATTGAAGCTTAGAAGGATCTGATCAAGCAAATATAGTGCTACTCAGACAGATCAAGAAAACTTGTTGTTTTCTAACAATTACAGCAGAAGTAAAATCCCTTAACCGGGTAAGCTCTAACAAGCTTGGTTACTCATTAAATCCTCTAACAAGGTAGTCCATTAGCTTGGATTCTTAAATCCTCCAGCGAGGTTACTCCTAACAGGGTATTGTGCTTTTAATCAAGGCATATTTGTAAATCCCTTAACAGGGTGATTCTTAACCGGAATTAGTTCTTAATAGGACTTATTGCAAAGCTTTAACAGGCTTGGCTCCTAACAGGGCAAACTTTAGAAGAGTTCAGATAGCTATCCTTGTGAGTCTCATCTCATCATGGTTTTTACCTATTTGGGTTTTCCACGTAGAAACATTTGTGTCAAGTGGTGAATTCTTTTGTGGTTGTGATCTTATTTGTTGATGTGGTTAATTTCTGATAAGGCATGTTAAGTAGAAGCATTGAGAGATGAATATGTTGAGTTATGATTAAGCATTGTTGATGTTTACAAGATTGAAGTTGTTTACTGTTAAAGTTGTCATAACAGTTAAACCAGTTGATGTCAAGCATTCTTACAAATATTGATCTTGACTTAGATATGTTTACTTTGTTTGACTGAGTTTGAGTTTGGGAACTTATTATTAGTTTTTCAATATACTGATTCACCCCCCGCTCTTAGTATTCTACCAGATACTTATTCTTTCATCATACCATCAATTGGCATCAGAGAAACTCAGGTCCTCTTAATCTAAAAGCCTAACAACTTGAGGAAAAGATCTTGTAGATCATGATGAAGAAAGAAGGTCCGAAGTTCAACAAAGATAACTATAGAATATGGAGTGATAGAATGAAGATTTACATTAAGAGTCTTGGTAGTTAGTTTTGAGATCATATAGAAAATAAGTATACTACACCTACTGGACCCCTGACTGATGATCTGAAGAAAGAACAACAAGAAAATCACTAGGCATTAGAAGCTATTATCAGTTCCCTGTGAGATAAAGAGTGCAAGAGGGAAAGTGGAAGATGCCACAGTAATCAGTAAGGTACTGAGAACCCTGCTACTGGTCTATGCTATCCGAGTTGCATCTATTCAGGAGTTGAAATCCATTGACAAGACAAAGGTAACTCTTGACTCTATTATTGGAAAACTTACTGCTTTTGAACTAAATGGATATGATGGTAGTGTACAGAAATCAGAATCTGCATTTAGAGCTTTTGTCTCTAACCCATCTGTGAGAAGAAGTAGAGATACCGTCCATAACTATGAATCTAGATCTAGCAGAGATGGTGAAGATGAAGACAACTTAGTGGAACTTGAAGCATTGTTGGCAAAATGATTGCCTAGAGGCACTGGTAAATATAAAGGTAAGCTACCTTTAAAATGTTTTGCATGCAACAAGATTGGTCATATAGCGGCAAATTACCCTAATGGTGAAAACAAATACAAGAAAGACAAATTTAAGAAGTACAAGGGTAAAGGCAAGAGAAATTGTCTTGTAGCTATATTTGATAGTGGTATTACTGATGAAGAATCTGATGATGATGCTAGTGAAGATATTGTGTTTGTAGCTATTAAGGAAGAAATAGCAAATCAGAAGGCACTAGTATCCAGAATGGATAACTCTGATGAGTGAATCATTGATAGTGGTTGTTCACATCACATGATCGGTGATCAGAGCAAATTTCTTTCCCGAAAAGAATTTGATGGTGGTGTTGTCAGATTTGGAAATGACTCACCCTGTATGGTTAAAGGTAAGGGAGTTATTTGTCTTAATGGGAAGAGCAGTGTTGACGATGTCTATTGGGTTGAAGGCCTAAAGCACAATCTGTTAAGTGTGGCACAACTTAATGACATAGGATACCCACTGGAGTTTAGAAATGGAATGTGCAAAATCTTTGACAACAAAGGTGAATTAATTACAACCGAGAAACATACCAGAGGTAATCTATTTCATCTCAATCCTAAAGTTAGCAACTGTTTGATTGCAAAAATAGATGATAGCTGGCTTTGGCATAGAAGATTTTGTCATATAAATTTTGACAATATTGTTAAAATAAGCAAGTCTAAGACAATAAGAGGTTTGCCTTAGCTAGACAAACCGGTTAATGCTCTTTGTAAATAATGTCAACTAGGAAAGATGACTTCTTCAACTTTTAAGAGCAAGTCCTTCTCAGCAGAGCATTTGTTAGATTTGGTTCATACAGATCTATGTGGACCAATAAGAACAAGAAGCATTCAAGGTGACAGATACTTCATGATCTTCACTGATGATTGTTCAAGGATGATGTGGGTCATATTCTTGAAGGATAAGAATGAAGCTTTTGGTAAATTCAAGGCATTTAGAGCCTTAGTTGAGAAAGCGAGTGGCAAAAAGATAAAATGTATAAGAACAAATCAAGGTGGTGAATTCACTTCTGCAGCATTCACTAAATATTGTGATGATAATGGTATCAAGCAGCAGCTTTCTACACCAAGGACACCACAACAGAATGGTATAGCAGAGAGAAACAATCGGTCAGTGGTTGAAGTAGCTAGAACTATGTTGATACAAGGAGGTGTATCAAAAACATTTTGGAAAGAAGCTGTAAGTACAGTTGTGTACACAATGAACCAAGTTTTGGTAAAAAGAGGTAAACACAAGACCCCATATGAATACTAGTATGCGAAATCACCTGATGTTAGCTATTTTAAGATATTTGGATGCAAATGTTTTATTAAAAGAGGTGATTACATAAGCAAGTTTGAAGCTAAGAGTGATGAAGGCATATTTCTTGGCTATTCCACCAAGAATGAGGCCTATAAATGCTTCAACAACCGAACACAATTTTTTTTTGAGAGTGTTGATGTTTGTGTAGATGAATGTCTTGAAATTTCAGAAGGAACCGGTTCTGAGAAGAAGGATGAAGGTCCTTGCATTTTGATTTTGGAACCTAAAACTGTTAAATCAGAAACCGGTAAAGAAAATCCCGATGTACTTGTTCAACCGAAACAAATAAATTCAGAGGAAGATGATAATGAAGAAGCTGAACCTGAAGAGAACAATCATGTTATTCCTAGGTATGTGAGACTGAATCACAATCCTGAACAGATAATTGGGGATAAGGATGCTGGAGTACTAACTAGAAGGAGAATAAGAGAGAACTCTTGCATGATCTCCACCTTTGAACTTAGAAGTGCTAAGGAGGCATTTGGTGATGATCATTTGGTGAAAGCTATGGAGGAGGAGTTGGATCAACTTGAGAAGAACAACACTTGGACCCTGGTACCCCGACCGATAAACAAGAATGTTATAGGTACTAAATGGGTGTTTAGAAACAATTTAAATGAAGATGGTGTTGTTATTTACAATAAGGCAAGATTAGTATGCAAAGGCTATGCGCAAGAAGAAGGAGAGGATTATGGAGAAACTTTCACACCAGTAGCAAGACTGGAAGGTGTCAGAAAATTGCTTGCATTTGCAACTCATAAGAAGCTCAAGGTATACCAAATGGATGTCAAGTCTGCATTCTTGAATGAAATACTAGAAGAAAAAGTTTATATAGAGCAGCTTGATGGTTATGTATTGACAAATAAGGAAGACATGGTATGCAAATTGCATAAAGACTTGTACGGATTAAAGCAAGCACCCAAAGCATGGTATGAATGACTTCATACTCATCTGATGAAGATAGGATTTACTAGAACCAGTGATGACAACAACATTTATCTCAAGTCTGAAGGAGATGATATACTGGTCAATGAAGTATTTGTAGATGACATTATATTTGGAGGTAATGATGACATGAGTAATTGTTTTGCAAATGAAATGAAGAATGAATTTGAGATGTCATTATTAGGGGAAATAAAAAATTTCATAGGCTTACAGATACAACAGATGAAGAATGGTATTTTCATTACTCAATCCAAGTATGTGAAAGAGGTTTTTAAGACTTTTAGTATGAGTGACTATAAACTAGTTGGAACCCCAATGTTTACATGTTGTAAATTGTCCAAGGAAGATGCATCTAAGTTTGTAGATGAAAAGGAATATAGGTCAATGATTGGAAAATTACACTATGTTGTTCACACTCGACTGGATATTGCCCATGCAGTTGGTATTGTTGCTAGGTTTCAGAAGAATCCAAAGGAGGCACATCTGATGGCAAACAAGAGAATTTTTAGATATCTGAAAGGTACTATTGACTATGGGTTATGGTATCCATATGGTAGAAATTTTGACTAGAAAGCATACATAGATGCTGATTGGGCAAGAAATATTGATGACCGGAAGAGTACTACCGATGGAGCATTCTTTCTAGGAGGAGGGCTAGTCTCATGGAGTAGTAAAAAGAAGAGTTGCACTTCACAATCTACTGCTGAAGCTGAGTATGTAGCAGCTTATATGAATTGCACACAAGCTATGTGGATGAGGCACATTTTGGAAGGTTTGAAGATGGAAATATTAGAACCAATAAAGATTTTGTGTGATAATACAAGTGCAATAAACATTTCAAAAAATCATGTTTTGCACGCAAGGACTAAGCACATTGAATTGAAATATCACTTCTTGAGGGAAAAAGTTCAAAGTAAAGATGTTATCTTGGAGCATGTTTCTACCAAGGAGCAGCTTGTAGATATCTTTACCAAACCTCTTCCTAAGACCACTTTTGAGTATCTTAGAAGTCAATTGGGAGTTGTCCCTCTTCATGAAGTTAGTCGAGCATGATGTTGATTGCATCAGTCCCTAAATTACTTGCAGAATTTTACATGGATTGATAAAGAAGTGGATGTATTCCACAAGGGGAGCATCAACATCACAGTGAGAACAAAATTACATGTTTTACTTTCACTTTGGCATTGATGTCAAAGGGGGAGAAGAATTATGTGATTGAGGACAAGAATTATGCGTCTGATTAGGTGAACCATCAGCAGGCTGAAGATAGACAGAGCAAGGTGAATACTTGGTAATGTAAACCAAGATTCCTATTCACCAATCTTAGCAACAATCAGAGGCATTGATATTTGTATTGCCATCAATACCAAAGGGAGAGATTGTTGGTATTTTGAGTTTGTTGGTATTTTGCATAGAGATTGCATTAATGATATGTTGTCATTGATGTCAATTGAACTAGTAATGGTATTTATGTTATTGCCGATATTGTTGTTTTTGATATTGGCTAGTAACCGGTAAGAAGAGCTTTGTGGAAGATGTTGTAAACCTGTATGTTAAGTTTGTGAGATAAACCAGTGTAAAGGTGTAAAGGGTTAAACCTTTCTATGTAATGTAACCAGTAAACCCTATTAGCTGTTAAACCCTAACCGATCAAGTTTGATGTTTTATTATCTGATGAGCGATAATGATGGAGACACGTGTGATCATTGAATGAGGATATGTTCAAATTATTTTTGCGCGTTTGTTATTGTCTAGGTAAGGAGCAAAGTAGATTGCATCTAATACACAGCGTGTGATGAGTTACAAAGTCCAATGGATCGGTGATCATGGAGTGGTTGGAATTTTCTTGAAGAATGTGAAGAGATTGTCATGATTTCTAATGGTCAAGATTGTACCGACTTGTTTGTAATCTGATGAGAATTAGGTTTTTACTATGTTACTGACCTAATTGATTTCTATTTAAGGTTGATGAAGTTGTTGTAAAGGTTGTTGGCAAGATTGGTAGAAAACCTATTGAGTGTGCAGTTGCCCAACCAGTGAATGGATCTGCACTTTGAGTGAAGGTGGATTGAAGCTTAGAAGGATCTGATCAAGGAAATTGAGTGCTACTCAGACAGACTAAGAAAACTTCTTGTTTTCTAACAATTAAAACAGAAGTAAAATCCCTTAACCGGGTAAGCTCTAACAAGCTTGGTTACTCATTAAATCCTCTATCAAGGTGGTCCATTAACTTGGATTCTTAAATCCTCCGGTGAGGTTACTCCTAATAGGGTATTGTGCTTTTAATCAAGGCATATTTGTAAATCCCTTAACCGGGTGATTCCTAACCGGAATTAGTTCTTAACAGGACTTATTGTAAAGCTTTAATAGGCTTGGCTCCTAACAGGGCGAACTTCAGAAGAGTTCAGATAGCTATCCTTATGAGTCTCATCTCACAGTGGTTTTTACCTATTTGGGTTTTCCACGTATAAACATTTGTGTCAAGTGGTGAATGCTTTTGTGGTTGTGATCTTATTTGTTGATGTGGTTAATTTCTGATAAGGCATGTTAAGTAGAAGCATTGGGAGATGAATATGTTGAGTTATGATTAAGCATTGTTGATGTTTACAAGATTGAAGTTGTTTATTGTTAAAGTTGCCATAATAGTTAAACCGGTTGATGTCAAGCATTCTTATGAATATTGATCTTGATTGAGATATGTTTACTTTGTTTGAGTTTGGGAACTTATTATCAGTTTTTTAATATACTAATTCACCCCCCTCTTAGTATTCTACCAGATACTTATTCTTTCATCATATCATCGTAATCTCCCGAACATCCCTTGGATTGTTGGAGTAGACTTTAATATGATTGAGCATTAAGAGACAAACTAGGTGGCCTGAATTTTGATTAGAAGAGTGGTGAAAAGATATACTAGTCCAGAATGAAGGAAAAAATCAGATTGTTTGACTCCCTTGAAGGGATAAAGAATAATTATGGGTCAATCTAGTATACTTGGTGTAATTTTGAACAAGGAAGGAAAAGGGTCTACTACAAATGAGACAAATTCTATGCTAACAAATACTTTTTCTCTTTCAAAAAAGATGTGGATGATACTACGATTAGAGTATGTCCATATAACCTTTCAGATCACCATCCCATCAAGACCTAGATTGCATTAAAAAACAATGTAATCTCTTCTACTAAGAGGGATGAGAATTTTATCCTCGACACCAACCTTATAAAGGATCAAGACATTAAGTGTGCTATACACATGATCCGACATATTAATAAATGGGATACTCATATCCATTCTGCCATTGATAATTAGAACATAAATTTCAATAGATGGAAAGTTTTGCTTCAAATGGTGGGGAGGAAGAAGGCTAAAGATGATAGAAAACTTGAAAAAGACATGGTAGACAACCTTATGACCTTGGAGGCACAAACCCAAGTTGATCTTACCAACCTGGTTTTTTCTCAATCTTTGTCCCTAACCAAATATACATTAAGAGGCATACAACATAAGAAGATTCAAGGAATCAAAGTGAGGGCCAGAATCAATTGGCTTCAATAGAGAGATAAGGGATCCAAATTCTTCTTCAATATGTTGAGACGAAAGGAGTTCAAAGAAAGAGTTGATAGAATATGGGATGAAGGTAGAGAATTGGTGGATATTGATGAAATTAAGGAGGCATTTCTCTAATACTATAAAAAAATCTTCTCCTCTAAAGGTATCTCCCCTTCTAGTTACTCTACTAGTGACAAATGTAGGGCCCTAATCCCAAAGAAGATTATGGATGGAGAGGCTGAGGCACTAAAGAAACATATTTCTATTGAGATCCACAAGGGCATTAATACTCTTAACAATGACAAGGCCCCTGGCCCGAATAGGTTGCTGATCGAGTTTTACAAAGAGGCCAATGAATGGATTAGTATGTGGAGGATCATTAGGTGTTGACATTAACAAAGGGATGATAAAGTTGCTACCCAAAGATGGGGATAAATCTCTCATAAAAAACTGGATGCCCATTAATTTGTTAAATGTATCCTATAAAATACTAGCTAAGATTATTGCTGTCAAGCTGGTGAATATCCTGCCCAACTTTGTAAACAATACACAAACCAAATTCATCAAGGGAAGGTACATTTTGGATAATCTCATCGCTAGTTGGGAAGCCATGAATTGGGCCAAACAAACTAATAATAATGTGGTTATGTTCTTGATTGACTCCGAGAAGGCATATGATAGGATTGAATGGAACTTCCTCGCCATGATGTTGGAAGTGTTTGGTTTCCCAAAGGAATTTTGTCAAATGGTTCATGTGTTACTAAATGACACCTGTACTCAAATAGAGATCAATGGATCCCACACCCAATCCCTCAAGTTAGAGATATCCATAAAGTAGGGGTGTCCACTTGCTCATGCCCTACTTGCCATTGTAATAGATGTTATGTTTTAACTTCTCAGGGAAGATACCTTTCCCCAAAGGTTGAAGGCATCTCCTTACTTGATAAGATGGACCTTATCAATATCTAGTTAGCCAATGACATGACCTTATTCTTAGAACTTGAGGCAAACATGGAGTCTTTGATGATGAAACTTAACATCTTCTATGAGGCTTCAGGGGCTAAGCATCCCTTTTGCAGTCAACCCCTATTCATGGTGATGGATTAAAGATAAGTTTCAGTGCAAGATGGGTAGATGGAATAAACAATATATGTCCTTAGCTGGTAGAATTCAGGTTTGTCAAAATATTATTTTCTTGTATATTCTCTATTATGCCTCTATGCAGATGTTCTTCAATTATTAGATTAATGATATTCAAAAGGCTATTTTGGAAGTTTCTATGGTTTGGTGGAAGAGGGAAGAGAAAGTGGCATTCGGTCAAATGGAATTGGTGTTGTCTTAGCAAGAAGATGGGCAATCTAGGACTTCGGGATCTTAAGATGCAAGGGATTGCACTTGTTGCCAAATGGATTTTTCATGCTTTATAAGGAAATGAACCTTGGGAGGTTCTTGTTAGAAACAACATTAAGCTTGGAGTTCCTAAGTATACTAAGACTTGTAAATTTATCCCCTTTAGTGACCTCATTGTTGGTAGTTTCCTTGTCTCCCCGATCAACTCTAATGTCTTCAAGGCAATATGGAAGACATGGGAATACATTGGAAATACGATCTCTCATAACATAATCCTCAGTGATAATAATACTCTAAGTAGGGAGAGGTCCATCTAGTGGAACCTATTCCACAAAGGTAGGCCTCTAGCCCTCATCCAAGGATGTTTTGCCAAGAGATGGAGTATTAATGATATTTGCCACTTTAATGATATTATTATTAATGGTGAATTAATCTCATTGAATGTTCTTAGTCAGATGTATCATCTACCCTCCTCCAATTTGAGAACATATTCTATTCTAAGGGAAGCTTGCCTCAGTTTACAGCTCCCCAAACAATGTTTTGCGGAGGAAGACATGCACAAAGGCTTCACTTGGATAGATGGTAATTTGTTGATGAACACTAATGCTAAATTGATTTATGATGCCCTGCGTTGCAATATTGATCTAATTATTCATATTAACTCGGTGTGGAATTTACACTGTAGTAATGATGATTGGCAAAAACATTTCTCCAAGTCTTATGGGGCAGTGACATCACACCTAAAAAGAAGGGTTTCAAGTGGTTATTTAATCTCCATAGACCGCCCATTAAATATAAACACCAAGATGCTGATGTTTGTAGCATTTATAGAGTTGTTGAATCTACTAGTAAGTACAAGTCATTTCTATCATAATTACTATATAAGGGACCAACAATGAGTACTTATACATGGATTTACATATTGAAATTGTGTAGATGATATCAACAAGAGGATACCCACTAGTGGTTGCAATCTCACTTTATTTGATTGCTCCATTAATGGGATGGATAATTAATAATATATTATCCTTTTCCATACTTATTCATGGATTTAAAAATTGAAATTGTGTAGATGATATCAACAAGAGGATACCGACTAGTGGTTGCAATCTCACTTTATTTGATTCCTCCATTAATGAGATGTATAAGTGATAATTGTATGCAAGATTCGTGGTGATCCAAATATCAAGATTGAGATTAGATGGCCAACATACCAATGAGACTCTTTAGTGCAAGGATTAACTAATTTAAACTTGTTTAACTTCCCAAGGTGTGTCCCATTGTTCTCTATCTCATAGGATCCCCAAAGTCAATGTTTTGCTCTCAGGTCATTGAACAAATGACTTAGGAATGACAACTCCAAGAACGAGTGATATTGTGATCTATATGCATGGAGCATTTTAAGACCTATATGATATGTTCAAACTATGATGTTAAGCTAAGATTAAGATAGTGATATGATAAAGATATTGACAAATTATCCTAACATGATATACTAGCATGGATATACTATGATATGAAATGCTTCTAAATGCTTAAATGATATTCTAACAAAGAGAGGCTAAAAATGCTTGATACAATTAGACTATATTGTAGATACATGAAAATTAGATATGGAGAATGAAAAATGTGAGCTCTATTTATAGAGGAAATAGGGAAATGGATGGTTAAGATTCAATAATCTTAACAATGACTAGGATTGAAAGTTACTTACTCCATGTTTACAATTTTCACCAATGAAACAGTGACAATTGTCAACAAGAGGTGGCTTGAGAGAGGATGTAAGAGGCATTAAATGCCTAAGAAGAAATGAGCATCACCCTAGGAGAGTGTGGCTAGGTTTAATTATGATTAACTAGTGGATAAAGCTTTTACCCAAAGGGTAAACTCTTGTGCAAGGGTTAATAGCTTAACTAGGGTCAAAGCAATGAGTGTTTGATGAGACCCTTGGGTTAGATGAGGGTTGAGTTAGAGAGAAAGTCTCTGATCAAGTGGTAAGGTTGAGTTAACCATTAATGGTTTGGGAGACTTTGAGGGTTAACTTGTTGAAGGCATAAAGTCTTTAATGAATTTTGAAGACTTTCCTCCAAACTTGAGAAGTGACCTCCTTAAACTTAGGGAAATGACATGATTGGATGAATTAAGGCTAATTGATTAGGATTAGATGAATCTAGAAGGCTCTAGAAGAAGATTAATTATGCAAGTGGATTTGTTAGGAGAATGCAAGTGGGAGAAATAAAATTTTAATTAAAATAAAATACTTTATTTCAACTAAAATAGATGCAACTTGCATAAATGCAAGTGGGGGGGATTTTTATAAATAAATTTTGATTTATTTATATGCAAGGATCAATTTAATTAAATGTAAATTTAATTGAAATGGAGAAAGGGGATTTAATTAAATAAAGTGATTTATTTAATTTAAAGGCTAGAAAGGGAGGGGGTTAGATGAATTTAATTAAATAAATTGAATAATTCATTTAATAAAATAGATGAAAATGAAAAAATTAATTAAATAAGATTTAATTAATAAGGGGATGTGGTTTAAATAAATGTTAAATATTTATTTAAGAAGGTGGTTATATTTATACGTCTACAATAATATATGATCATTTTCCACCATAAAAGCTGAGTACATGATATATTCTCATGCTTGTAAAGAATCCATCTAAATTAAGATATTATGTTCAAATTTGGGGATAATTTAGGGAAATATTATAGTTCTATGTGACCCTTAGAGCATAAAATATCTAACAAACACAACCTTTCATGTGAAGACTAAGCATATTAACTTGAAGTACCATTTTATTTGTGACTTGGTAGAGGATGGAGGGAAGTGATAGAGAAATTTGATATTTTGTAGAATGTTGTAGATGCATTAACAACTGCAGTCAAGGATCAAGAACCCACTTAAGGGAATCTAATCTAAGGAAATAGTCATATGAATTGAGACATACATGAAATTATACTTAGTTTATATACAAATTATAAAAGAACAAACAATGAACATTGTCTTCATTAATCAAGTCTAGGCCACAATGGTCCTAATTGTCCAACAACAAGGACTTTTACAATCCTCCCAAAAATACATTTATCACTTTTATGCATACAACAACAAGCTTTGACATTAGTGTAATAGGAAAACACCTCTTAAAATCATTTATTCAATCTTCACTACACTCTTCTATTTATCTATCTTGTATCTCTTATCCATAGCTAAGGAGCAATATATTCAAGAAGTTTTATTGATGCTCTCTCTGCATGATTTCTTAAGCCTATATCAAATTATAATGACTAACTATGTTATATTTATCTAACACTATTTTGGGCAAAGGCAACTACTACCAACAATCAAGGTGGAGTTGCCTTATAATAACCACATTAGAAATTAGTATATCTATTAAAATAAGGAAAAGTAACTATCACATTCTCGAGCTCATTTAGTGTCCCTACTACCATTACCTCTATAACTACTAACTTCTCATTAAAAACTATTCCAAATTAGAATTATTTATAATTTTTGGATGCTCGTGTATCATACTTTCATGATAAAAACCTTGTGAGGATAGTTCACAAATTTGAGCCACTGGTGAAATAAAAAATGTGCTACACACTCATTATCAAATCAACTATTTTACTAGATTTTCTCATCTTTTTCTAGCACTTGTATCAAATAAATCCTAATTTTTTTTGCCATTATTGTTTAGCATTCTTCACATCTCTCATGGATTTCTTTCCACCATAAGCTAAATTATTTTTCCTTTGTTTTCTCCTTCACCATATCCTCCTTTTCGTGGGATTCAATTCACCACAAATTGTCCACCTCCATTAAAAGTCATCTTCACGTACACTCATATCTTGACAATAAATTTTATAAAAAATAATTACTTCCTCTTTTATGCCTACAAACACCACTTTACCAACATTAACAACATTATGAAAATTTTAAATATTTATCACCATGTTGTATTCAAAATTTTCCTTATTTGCAAACAAATTATGATACTTTTTCATAATTAACTCCTCTTCCTTATCTCTTTTATAAACACCTTTTCTTCAACCAATGTAACTATTTTTCCTTCTTTACTTTGGGCTTTGAATAATATTTACCATTTAACATTTAAGTTACATATTCATATTAATTAGCACAAATATTTTAAAAATATATTTTTAGTTTTAATTTACAAATTTGTATTATTTTAAGTTTTAATTTATTGAACATTTATATTATTGTAAGTCTTAATTTGTCAATTCAAGTATAAATTTATTAAAATTTAGACTTAATTTATCAAGCCATTTAAAAATAATGAATATTCTAGACTTAATTTGTGACCCATTAAAAATTTATGAAAACTTCAAACTTGATTGACCACCTTTATTTCCAATTATCTTTTTAAGAGCTAACACTCATTTCTAAATAAATTATGTTATAAACCAAAACAATTTATTTAAGTATTTTTTATTTAATTTATTCTTTTGCATTTGAATAGATGAGTTTGTAATTTGGAGATAAATTTTTGAAGGAAAATGTGTGACCTGGACAATTTATTTAAGATTATTTTTTATTTAATTCATCCACGTTCAGTGGAGTGGAACCTGGACCAAGAGCTCTCAGGGAAAAAAAAAATTGTTACTGTTAATAGATTGGAACGTTGGGCAACAGATATGAAAGAATGTCTGAAAAAACTGTTACCATTAATAGGATAAACTGTTTAGGGCTCTGTGTTTGCTAGAAGTCCCATGCCCACCGGGATGACCAGGTATGCTCTTGAGTTCATCCAGGGATTTGAGGAATTAATGATTTGATGTGCTCATTATATGGTTTTCAAATGTATGTCAGGGTTTGAGGAATTATATGGTTTCCAACTTGTGTTCATTGTGTGGTCAATATATTCCGTAAGAATTCTACTAAAAGTCCATTATGGGTATGTAGAGTTTGGAAAATTGTTTAGGTATGCAAGCGGACAAGGCAAATGGTGGTACAATATTTTTAGGCGATGCTGTTGTTAATTGAATATGAATGTGTAAGGTTTTTCTATATGTACAGGTGATACTGCTGGAGGAATATCCTTTGTTAGTTTTTGTTTCAAAATCGGTGAATCCAAAAGTAATATACCTTTCCCCTTACCATCATCTAAGATGTCTTGAATTCCAGAGTTAGGAGGGAATACCAATGGAGTAAAAAATCAGGTTTGAATTCCAGAGTTAGGAGGGAATACCGATGGAGTAAAAAATCAGGTTTATCTACAAAGAATTTTAAATCCAAAAGTAATATACCTTTCCCCTTACCATCATCTAAGATGTCTTGAATTCCAGAGTTAGGAGGGAATACCGATGGAGTAAAAAATCAGGTTTATCTGCAAAGAATTTTACCCATGCCTCGTGAGTCTCTTTAACTATTTCATTTACTCTACCTACCATGAGACTCACATGTTGGTGTTTGTTCCAGAAAATTGTTTTGTTTGCATATTCTAGACACTATTGCATCTCTTTATCAGTTATAGCACCACAAATAGTCAATAACTCCTACATCTTTATATATTTATCCTCTTCAACTGCAGACAATTTCCTAGCATCTAACTTATTGTACAAATCTCTCTGTATTTATTTTTCAATCTCAGGTAATGCTTTCTTATATATATCTAAGTATAACAACAGAGCTCTCCAACTTCTTTCATTCTTAGTCTCTGCTGACATGAAAAACAGAGCTCTCCAACTTTTTTGTATTGATATCAGTAATCTGGTCAGTTTGAGTGAAAGTGAGGCTTCTCATAGTTTTTATATATCGCTTTGAAAATGTATTATTGTGACTTTGAGAAAAGAAAAGCTTTGCAAATTTTCTACGTTCTTCTTTAGCTTTCTGGTATTGAGATAAACCTTTTGGTAGTTTTTCTGCTGATAGATTTGGTGGTTCCATTGTTTTGTTGGGTTTTAAGATTGATGTATCAGTGGTAATGTGGCAACATCTTTGAATTAAGTTTTCTGTGAGTCATCAGCAAGGAAACTGGTTTTTACTTCTTTTTTTTTTTCGTTATTTTAATAAATCAGGATTCAGTAATTATTCTTGTGATTTTAGGAGAGGAGACACATACAAACATTCCGATCAGCTTGCAACATTGAAAACATGAGATGCTGATAATGTCTAGATCTGGCTCAAGCATTTGATGTGCCAGAGATAATTGACATTCTCTGATACTATTGATATATACATAAATATCTTTGTCATGTCTGTAGAGTAATGCTGGAGTATCTCAATATTTATTGCAGTCAATGCAAAACTATTTTTAATTTTATAGTTGCACTTTTGAATCAAATTGATGAAGTAATTTGTAAATTGATATATGTAAATGGATTTGTTGTTTAATATAATTTTTTTATTTGGAAGGGGTTGAGTTTGCCCCCTCATCTAGGTTGGAGGGAATGGTCATTGGTCATGATCATTCTCTTCAGTCTAATGTCTCCGTGTTGATTTTTGGAATTTACTGACATTTGATTCATTGTGACATTCACTTTGTATGTTTGAACTTTGACATTCACTTTGTTTGCATTTATTGTTTATATGAAGTGTGGGTGACAACGTTGCCATTCATTAATTTTTTGTTTGAAGTCACTTTCAAACTTGTTTGTTTATTGTGTTTTGACATTCACTAGTTGTGAAGAGTGTGCTAACTTATGTTCTATGTTTGAACATTAATGTGAAATGTGTTTGAACTTGAGGATTCACTTTGGATTTACTTCATGTGCATTTGAAGTACCATGGTCATTCACTTTGTAAGGTGTATGTTTAACTTTGCCATATTTGAACAAACCTAATGTGTTTTTTTTTGTGTGATGTTTGTATTTGAATTAACTTTTTGCATTCACTTTGTGTGATGTGTCTTTGAATTAGCTTTGACGTTTACTTTGTGTGTTGTGTGTTTTAACTTTGTCATGTTTGAGAAAATTTTATGCGCAACATGTTTTATAACTTTGACATTTTATTTATAGGTGGCTGTACATTGTGTGAAGTGTGGTTGGAATTAACTTTTATTTATTTTTTTGTGTATGTGCATGTTTGAAAGTTCATTTTGGTATTTACTTTGTGTGGTGTAATTGCATTCATTGTATGTATGTGCATGTGTAGCACATTTAAAAATTGACTTTATGTGGTGTGTGTTTGAATTAAACCTTGGCACTCATTTTGCAATGTATGTGTTGAAATAAATTTGACTTTCACTTTGGGTTGCTTGTGTGCTTTAAATTTGTCATGTTTGAATGGACTCCACGTGGTATGTTTTTACTTTACTATGTTTTGTAACTTCAATGTTCATTTTGTGTGTGTGCTTGCATTTTGAGATGTTTGAACTAGTGTTTATTTTGTGTTTGATTGTACTTGGTGTGAAGTATGTCTAGAATTGTGTATGTTTCTATGTGTGAATTTTGTTTGACATTTTATTTATGCATATATATGTTTTTCAATAAACATTGACATTAACTTCATGAGTATATGTGTGTTTTTAAATAAACTTTGAAATTCAATTTATGTAGAATATATGTATTTTTGAATGTGAAAGATATTTTTGTTTATAAACTAACGTAGCATTCAGTTTGTGTGGATTGTGTTTTTTTTTGTAACCCATGCATGTCTAACTCAAGTCACCCCATCTAAACAACCGATATTTCAATTGCTAGTGATTTTATTTCCACAAAAATTGAAATTAGAAAAAAACAATTTTTTAAGTTCTTCCAGCTTCACTCTACTAAAATTAGAACATTGACTAGAAAGCTTTCTGTGTGTAAATAAAGAGTTTGGGGTGGGGTGTTTGTGATGATCCGGGAACTATAATTTCCTTTTTCATATACTAATTGACATTCATTGGTTTTCATATCTACTCCTAGGCAATCTTTATATCTGATACCTATGTAATAAAAGATTATGTGCTTTTAGGAAGCCCTATAAGCTTTTATACTCCTAGTGTTCTTTGCTTGATTTTGTGAGGTATTTGGTGGAAAAAACATCCCACTGAAGATGAAAGACTTCCTAAAATAAACCACCTTTGATAGAAATATTGATGAAAAATCCTTAAAATACAGTTGCCTTTGATGGAAAATCCTTCAATGTTGCTATATAATGAAATTGTAGCTGATTTACTGCCCCGTATTGTTTTTTTCTCTTTGCTTGCCTGCTGCTACCATGACTTTTATGGTAGCTAAATTTTGCTATATAATGAAATTGCCATGCTGCTGAAGATTGTTGTTGGTTTTCAGCTGTACTTTTTCTCCTACTGAAATACCCGTTTTATTTGGTGTCTTGCTGTTTTGGATTTTTATTTTGTAACTTGCTATGGTGTTCTGCTTTGCTTGCATAAAACATATGGAATATAGATTTATACTAAACAATAGCCACACCTAAAAATACATGTGATCTTGTTTCAAATCTATTATGAATACTGATTTTTGCTATTATAAGATTGAGTTCCATCCTTGCATTCTATTGTACCTTCAAATAATAGGATTCTTCCATATTTGGAAAAAGGTTCGACTTTCTTGAATGGGTGTAGTCCAATATAGAAATTTCCTTTGCCTTTCACAAGCATATTTAGCCTTGTCAGTGTCATGACCAAATGCACCTACAAATGGTATTTTTAACCTTTGCCATTTGAGTAAATGCCTTTGTATCAGCGTGCCTCTATTATCATTGTTAGTACCCTCATAATAAATATGCAACTAGTCTAAATTTACATCTTGTGACTCTACCTACAAAGTGATCAATGGGAAAATTTTAATTATTACCATGAATATTAGTGTCTTCACACACTCTACCTTAGGTGCATGTATCAACATAAGTGTATCCAAATTTATTATATTCTTCCAAAGACCAAGCTTAACCTCAATAAGAACTAAATGAAATCATATTATGCACAACAATATACATTAATTAAAGTTAATGCATAATCTATTAAGCTTGCAAATATTCTTAAATCATTGCAATTTGGTCATACTTCATCTTAGATTTTTCAGTTTTTCTTTTAATACCTACAATAAATTTGTCATGTGTATCTTCTAAATATTTTGAAGTTTCATTAGAATTTTCTTTTAACACCGCTTTCATTAGGAGGAGTGGAATACATATCTTGGACATAAACCTCTTTGTCACCATATGTTTGACATGATTGTTCTGGACTAAATTTTGGAGTGAGTACTTATGAGAGATTGACAGATTCCCTTAAAAAAATAAATCCACTCTTATGAGGAATGTATGACAATTTACCTCCTTATGCTTAGTTTTACCATGTAACTTGCATCCTTATAATGAAACCAAGTCCCTTGGAAATCCCATGTTAGCGTATCTTTGTTTAAAATTTCCTCACAAATGATATGTCTATGTTAGAGTTCCTCTCAAGCCATACTTTAAAGCATCTAAGAAAATAGGAATATTTTTCTTGCACATCAAATGAATTTTTGTGACCCTCTTTTTTTTGAACTATCCATGCCATCACTTTCATTGATGGAAAATCATGTAGTTATTTATATAATATAATTTTATTATGATGTTGATCATTTTCAATATCATATATATTGGATTTTGAGGTTATTCATATATATATATCCATTTTACTTACAAATTTACAAACTTATTCTTCATATTGTGGTTTTCAATCTTTTGAATTCAATTTTGAAATTGTATTTTATTTATAATTTCACATTCTGAATACTATAAGATATATCGTACTATATTCATTGATAACCATTTGCATAGAAAACCAGATTTGAACTGTTTTGACTTAAAAACTAACATAACTTCTAACTATCATGATTTGTTGTGCATGTTGATTTTATAAAACTATAATTAACTTTGAAATCTTAGGGTAAATGCATATTGTGTATAATTTAATAATTTCTTTTTGCCTTCTTCTATGATCATAACCCAATTGTTTTGACATAAGATCTTTCCTAAATGCATCTTAGGAAATGCTTATATTAATTGTTATTTTAATTTGCGCTTAGGCTTATAAGAATTGGCTTATAACTTTGTTCATTTATCCAAATTGCCCACATATTTGTATTTGTTATTATGTAATTCTAATTTTGATTCCTAGTTTTATGTGATCTATAAAAGTGGGTATGTAGCCCTATATTGGGTGTTGCTTCCTTGAACAATTTTCCTAGTTCTACTGCCCACTAAGTTAAGAAATTATATTAAACTAAAAGTTACCAACTATTCACTTAAATAAATTATTAGTCAAAATGACTCATTATAATCTTATATATTTTTGCTCAATATTGTTTGGATTGGATTTCACCTTATGTTTTAGTCCATTATCATGATAAGTACCCTAGTTCACCTTCTGGCTATAAAGTTATGTTAAACCTACATCTTCAATTTTTAATTTTTTTTTTTTACATCATTTAGGATTGCGATAGGAACAACTAAAACATGAGAATTCTATGTGATCATTATCTTATGGGTCCACAAGTCCCATTTTTTCTTTTTCTTAAATTGCCTACAATTTTAAATTTGTTTAACAAAATTACTCATTAACTACATGTTTTAGATTGTGTTTTATATTAATTTAAAATTCTAATTTATTTTTGTATCATGTAGCAAGGACTTCTATGATATAGACTTAATATATAGGTGATAGGGATCATACAAGCCTACAACATGGGATTGGTGTAGAATCCATGCCTAATTATATGCTAGGTCTAGGATGCTAACTATAGCCTCATCCAAGCCCCTTATATTTATCAATAATTAACACAAGTTATCTATTTATACTACTTCTTGTTTCATAATACTAAACATGCATTATTTTATTTTGGTCTTGAATTTAAAAAAAAACATATAATTTCTACAATCTATAGTGGAATCAATAAATCATGAACTTTAACTAAAAAATAGGTATAACTACAGGTCATGTCTTGCCTAATCCTTATTGTTAGCATAAATTTGATATAGCTTTACTTTATATACCACTTGTCTATTTTCTAGTCCCTAACATACAAAATAATTGTTTCCTATGTTCTTAAGAAAATAACTTGCATAGAATATGACCAATGATCGATTCTTGATGACCTTAAGGCCAAGCTCCACAAAGAGAAAACAACTATACAATGTCTATATAGAACCAAGCCAATCATCTATTTGGTCATATTTATTTACTAGTTTATAATTATGCATTTTATCGCTAGAAAATAAAACTAGTATGCATTTGAATTTATAATAAGAAGAAGAAATTTACATATATAAACATGACTGAATAGTTTGACACTTGATGCTAAAATACTATACTACAAGTAATATACTTTACAATTCATGTTTTAGTAATGAAAGAAATTTTAAAGATAGTGTTTGCTATTAAATAGTTCCTAGTTCATTGAACATAATTAACAAAAACCTCACAAAAGAATTTCAAAAAGGTCTTAAATTGCAATGTTTATGATGGACCATACACTAGGTTTTAAAGGATTGAAGTTTTTATTGGGTTTCTTTTGGGATAAAACCATTCATTAGAAGACTAGGATATTGTGTTAGTATTAAGATGTTTTTGAAACTTGAGTAGGTATCATGTGTTACACATATGTATCTTTGTTGTCATTGATGTCAAACCTATTGTTATGGTTCAGCTGATGATCTGGTTGTTCCTGCTAATATGGTTGATCTGTTTGGCTATTGGTTTGGTCTGGTGGATGCTGCTATTGGTCTGGAAGTGATGTAATAGGTCTGATAGTGAGCAATGATTATGTTTTGGTTAATGTTTGCATCTGGTAGCTGGTCCAGATGTCTATCAAACAATTATACGATGTAGTGTTGTATGCAAATGGATGAATATGCTATGTTGATTATCTCTTTAAGCCTTTTGGATGAATAAGGTTGATGATACAAGGTGTTTCCAAATGATTATTACTCTTTGTTTTCTCTAGAAAGTATGTCACTATTTTTGGTGATTGCTGTTATGAATAGTATCTTCATATGAAAGTATGTGTGTATCAGTTATGTCTCTTATGGCTATGTGGATTGGAATAGAATATATGTGGTAGTTCGATCTATGTTTCTCAGGTTGGATAGATGTGCTCTTGTTTATGTCTATAATCAGAATGTGTGTAGTTACAGGTTTTTGTGGAGGAATTGCATTCCTTATCTCACTAGTTGTTGTGGATTATTGGATATTGTTCTTAGCTCGTCATGTTTCTTTATGATGGTCCATATATTTGAATTTTAGGTTTGGGTTAAGATGTGTTATGGTAAAGTAGATTGGTTTGTATCGACTTATGTGTTTTGGTCCGAGCAGTTGCATGTAAAGTCTTTTGGTGATATTTTTAAGGCGTGTCGGCTTTGTGTGAACCCTCACATGTCTTCTTTACCTTCCGCATGAAATATTTTGGGTCAATATTATGTACACATTACATTTCCCTTTTTTGGTCAACCTAATAGAGATTATTGTTGACTCTGTTGATATATAATGGATAGATTAGTTGTATTCAAGTGTAGAGATGTATGATGGATGGATATGTGAGATTGTAAGAATTATGGCGTGAATGTCAAGCAAAGCATTGGTCCAAAAATGTTGCAGAGAAGTCAGATGAGTATTGAATGTGAACTATTATCTACATGTTGATAGATGATATTTCCTATGCAGTTCAATCTATTTTTCATATTGCATCAGGAGATTTATTTTGTATCTTGCCTTGAAGAAGTGATCTTTAGTTGAGCAAGTCCTTCTATCGTATCTTTTCCTAAGGCAATGTGCCTTAGCCTGCAAGTCCAAAAAAGTGAGCTCATTGGGTTGAGACCTAAAATATTATGGATAGTTAATATATATTGTGAGTTTGATTCTTACTGTGATTTTTCCCAGTTTGGGTTTTCCACGTAAAAATCTTGGTGTTCTTGTGTTGATGTATTTGTTGTTTCTATTATTTACTTTCATGCACATTGGTTTGGTTGGATGTTATGCTTTAAATAGTTTGATTTGATCAAGTTTTAGTATATGTTGATTCACCCCCCTCTCAACATCTAGTAGTGTTCAACAATTGGTATCAGAGCTAGGCTTCTAAAGAAATAGCTTAACCGTTGAGGTAGATTTGGGATTTCGAATACTATGTTATGAGAAGAGATTTTACTGTTGGTATTCAGATTAAGGAGTATTTAGATAGTTCAGATGATTGTGATACCACTTGTCATATGTTCTTTGTGGATCTTCAGAAAGAGATGGTTATGAGCAATCAGATTCCTCCAAAGGTTGTGGAATGGTATAAGGATTGGATTACTTTCATAGTTGATAAAGATAATTTTTTTATTGAATTTGTTGTTCTAAGGAATTCATGGGTGTCAAAGCTTCCCTATGAGGTGTTAGAAGATGAATCCATGTGCATTGCAGACATACTTCTTAAATTGCCTAAAGAATTGAGAGAAGAAAGATTTGGGACATATGATGAGATTGTGGGGATGTCTGGTGGAAAGAAAGTTAGTAAAGTTGAAAGTGTATCAAAAGAAAAAAAACCCAAGAAATCATCTGCAAAGTTATTCCTTTGTATCTAAGGCATTGAATCTAAGCATGTGAGTCCAAAAAGAAAGGAATGTGCAAAAGCTGTAATTGTGGAAAGTGATGAAGATGAATCAGGAAAGGTTAGTATGAAGAAGGATGTTGTGATTGAGAAAAATATTGTTGCTTCCCTTGCTCATTCTAAGGAAAATTCTCTTGATGTTGATAAGGTGCTTGTTTTGATTGGTTGATCTAATGGTCTAAAGGATGTTGGTAATTTGCATCTTATTGTTTTGACACATGATTAAGACATTATTGAATAGGCATGTGTGACATATTTGCTCTCAAACAATCTTTTTCCTAGTAATGTTTCTAATTTTGTTTTGGAAGTGCTAGTAGAATTGTTGATTGAGCATATGGCTTCAACTAGAAGTGTTAGCAATAAATTGAGTAAACCATATACAGAGACAAACTTGACAGAGAAGTGCCTAAGGGCACATCATAATCTTAAATGTGACTTGCTTGAATTTAGGAAAGCGATTGACAATGTTGCATGGTTGTTAGCTCATTGATAAGGTGGCCTAATTCTACAAAGAAATTCAAAGATGAGATATACTCTATTGAGTTTCATCTTACTGAGTTATCTCATTCGTTTGATATCTACAAGGATGCAAATGATGCTACGAGATCTAAGGTTCAAAATCTTCACTCTCAATTACACTAATGACAAAGACAAAGAGACGAGTACATGAAATTACTATGTGGTTGTAAGGATTCAATGAAATTGTGATTGTCTATATTTATCAGATGATCAACAAAAGTTGAAAAGCTTGAATGAAGTGTGATGAATGCAGATATTTTGATGTTGCAATCAATCTGAGCCTTGAGTGTGAATGTCATAGTAAAATTCTTTTAGCCACTATTCACTCATGGAACTCTTCTCTTCTAGGTTTGAAGAATTAGTTCAAATATATTTGGCCTGACAATGCATGACAATTTCTATGGGTTGTTGTATGAAGGTACTTGTATTCAAGATTGTTTTACTTTTCTTTAATATTGTTTTCAAGGGGTGTTACAGTTATGATCCTTCTATTTTGGCAAGTAGAGTTACCCTTTGTCTTTGATGCCAAAGGGGGAGAGAATTTTTTCATAGGGGGAGAAGTTTTGAAGATAAATATTTTGGTTTTTTTCCGTCAATGACAAAGGGGGAGATTGTTACGCATATGTCTCTTTGTTGTCATTGATGTCAAACCTATTGTTGATGGTCCAATTGATGATCCAGTTGTTGGTGCTAATATGTTTGATTTGTCTGGCTATTGGTTTTGTTTGGTGGATGCTACTATTGGTTTGGAAGTGATGTATCAAGTCTGATAGTGTACAATGATTATGATCTGGTTAATGTTTGCATCTAGTTGCTGGTCTAAATGTCTATCAATCAGTTATATGATGTAGTGTTGTATGTAGATGGATGAATATGCTATGTTGACTATCTCTAAGCTTTTTGGATGAATATGGTTGATGATATGAGGCATTTTTAGAAGATTATTGCTCTTTATTTGGTCTGAAAACTATGTAAGTATTTTTGGTGATTGCTCTTATGGACAACATCTTCATCTAAAAGTATGCGTGCATCGGTTATGTATTTGATGGCTATGTGGATTGGAATAGAATATATGTGGCAGTTTGATCTTTGTTTCTCAAGTTGGACAAATGTGTTCTTGTTTATGTCTATAATCAAAATGTGAGCAGTTTCAGGTTGTTGTGGAGGAATGCATTGCATTCCTTATCTTGCTAGTTGATGTGGATTATAAGATATTGTTCCTATATCATCATGTTTCTTTTATGATGGTCCATATATCTCAATTTTAGGTCTGAATTAAATTTTATTTTGGTGAAGAAGATTGGTTTGTATTGGCTTATGTGTTTTGGTTTGGACGGTTGCATGTAACATTTTTTTGTGATATTTGGAAGGTGTGCTAACTTGGTGTGAACCCTCGCATGTCTTCTTTAAATTTTGCATGAAATATGTTGGGTTGATATTATGTACGCATTGCATTTCCACTTTTTGGCCGACCTAAGAGATTATTGTTGGTCCGGTTGATATCTAATGGACATATTAGTTGTGTTCAAGTGTTGAGATGTATGATGGATGAATATATGAGATAGTAAGAATAATGGTGTGAATGTGAAGCGAAGTAGTGGCTCAAAAATGTTGTAGAGTAGTTAGATAAGTATTGATCCATGAAGTGTTATCCACATGTTGATAGATGCTATTTCCTATGTTGTTCAATCTATTTTTCATATTGTATTAGGAGAGTTATTTTGTATCTTTCCCTAAAGAAGTGATTTTAGTTGAGCAAGTCCTTCTACTATGTCTTGCCCTAAGGTAGTGTGCCTTAGCCTGCAAGTCTGGAGCAGTGAGCTCTCTGGCTTGTGGCCTAAAATATTGTAAATAGTTAATATATATTTTGAGCTTGATTCTCATCTTGGTTTTTCCCAGTTTGGTTTTTCCATGTAAAAATCTTGGTGTTCTTGTGTGGATGCATTTGTTGTTTCTGTTATTTACTTTCATGCACATTGGTTTGGATGGATGTTATGGTTTAAATACTTTGATCTGATCAAGTTTTAGTAAATGTTGATTCACCAATCCACCCCCCTCTCAACATCTGGTAGTGTTCAACATCATGCACACAATAACAAATATGTTTAGTGCATGCAGGCCACAAGGCTTAAAGGAACATATAAACCAACCATTAGAAATTAAAAATAATATAATTATTCATGTGGGAAAAATTTCTTTAGGAGAGAAAACTACAACTCCTAAGTCTATATAGTGTATTATAAAATATAAACCATGATTAAATTATACTTCTACTACAAGTCTTTATAATAGTTGTTGTGTCCCAAAACCATTGCTCCACTTCTTAAAACCAAATCTCACTCACAAGGCCAGGGTTGTCATGCAAGGGAAATCAACTCATCAATAGACCATGGACGATTGAAATCCAACTCTACAAGAGTGGGTTTTATCTCCCATGTTTCAAAATTAGCTTAGACTTTGGAGGATGTTCCCAGGGGTATACCTTAATAAGTATTAAAAACTCAAGCAAAATACATAGTCAACAAATAGTTGCAACCAATCCCAATTACATTATTAGCCCCAAATACTATCACTAGGTTATAAAAAACTAGTTGCATATAATCCCTATATAGCTAATAACGTCATGCAAGAATAACCTTCATGTAGTTAATTCATTTTATAGCTCTCTTAATGATAAACCTTGGTTATACCAATGTTATGAATGCATAAGACTTATTAATAAACTTCTAATCTATATTTTGATTAAATGTGAGATTGGTCAAATGATTCCATACCAATGATTGTTTATTAGGCAATAGAGTCACAACCAATTGAATAGAAATAAAATAGAAACAACAAGAACAACAACTCTTGTTATACCAAAGATCGTGAAATTAAAATGATAGAGTATACTTGTTTATCCAAAATAGAGTTGCATATATTGACGTGTAGTGTGAAAGAGATTATTACAAATCTTGCAAAAGTTTCATATAGTTGTTACATTCATCTCATCCATAGTTACACTCGGACCAACAAGTGTAGCAAAGGAAAATCCCTATTTGTGACTAAAAAAACTTTAAAATTTATATATTTTCATTTGTTAAACCCTCTTGTATCCTCAAATATACAACCAAAGAATGGGCAAGACTTGGCATAAATGACCCTCCTATAACTTTTTTGGTGCTTGGACACCAAGTTGTAGAACCAACCTCTCTATAAAATGATCAAACTAATGTTATAAAACTAGCAAGGAGTAACCTGTTTGTTGCATTATTCACATTTTCAAAGTGCAGAATTGAGGACCAATCTTACCCAAAATGGATGTTATAGATGGAAGGAAAAGATATACATTTACTGTTGGTGGTTGTGTGAAATGGTGCCATAGCTACAAGTAGGTAGAGAGTGTGGTGCAAAAAACACACCATGGTGCCTTCTACATGTTAAAAATAAGCAACATAAGGTTTCTCTTCCTTTGTCGGTGATTTCATCTCCACTAGAAACTTTCAAAACTTTAGGTGGTTCCAAAAACATGAAATTTCTAATGCCTCATCTCACCTCTCACTTTCCTTAGCACCTTCTCACATTCCCTAATTGTGGGGTCCATGGGAATTGTGAAAAAAATGGTTCCTCATTCATATGGATTCTCCAACCAATTTATCCATATGATTTTAACAAGGGGGAAGCAAATCATTGAAGATTTCATAGCAATCAAGAAAAAATGATCTTCTTTGTGTCTATGAAATCTCGAACACCTCATACTTAGCAAATTTGTAATTTTGATTTTGTGGAACAAGTAGAAGACATGGAGATGAATACACAACCAAGAGAACACTTTGATATGATGATCTTTATGGAAATTTATTTGATTAATTATTGATTAATTATTGATGAGGGATCATACATCATAGGAACACAAAAGGAATATACTCAAGCAAAATAAACAACAAAAAATTGTCCCAATAGTGGCTAGCTAGTTAGGAATGTGTGCTTCATAAGTACACCAAGAATCTAGGTGCTTTGAGTAGACCAAAAAGAGGAACAATAGGGACTAGTATTGACTCATAAAGGAAAAAAATATTTACATGACATAAGTCAACCAATTATTGATGACAACATAAGGACAACTAAAGAATGCTTGTGAAGCAAAATTTTAACATAATGTGTGTCGACCTTGTTGAGGATGGATAGAGTTAACTGCCTTCATCAAATATCACTCTATTGAAGAATTTGATTTCCTTGAATCCACAATTATAATGAGTGTACCCTTCTCCTTTCAAGCACAAACTTTTGATCGCCTTAAAAAAAATGAAGACTTGCCCCATCGTTTAGCTTTCCATTATGTGGAAGCCACTAAACATAGGTCAACCACACTACCTTGCATTGCATGCTTTATCTTTTTAGCTTTCTTGGGGTAACATTTGAAAACTTAGATCAATATCAAAAGAAACTATGGTATATTGATATCTATTCACCTTCTTAGGTGAATTGAGGAAAAAAGAGAATGCCTCCAAATTTAAATTACAAAGAAAAATATGCCTCTCCTTGTTGAATTGCAAAAGGAAACTCATCCTTTAACAACCCAAAATAAAAAATGTGATGCTTAGGCATATACGAAACTTGATAAACCAAACAATAATCAACCTAGAGAGCTTGTTGTTGCTCAACATCATCATAAATTTTATGCCAAGTCCAATTGAAAAACTCAAAATTAGGAAAACAATCATCCACACTATGCAAAGCTACATTTTCTTTACAAATGAAAGCCTCATATTCAATTTTACTAATTTTGGGACAACAGGTCACCAATATACCCCACCATCACTTATGCTAATGGAACCTTTATCAACAAAACCATTTAGATCATGAGACACTTCATGAGAAGATTTACAATCTTCAATTTGTTTCATTGTTTCATTCTTCTCTTGGAAATCTGTTGTGTCACGTGTTGCAAAAACCAGACCAATGACACACTTCTCCTTCCACATTTAACTCTATAACACCACTTCCACATGACTCTTTTTAAGTACACTATGCCCGAGGAAGATAACATGTTACACAGATAAAGAGGCTTTCATATGCATCCATATGATCACCAACTTCAAATGAAAACTTTTTATATTGAATGTCATCATTTGTACAAACACTTGTCTCTATATTTATATTTTTCATGTACAATTGGGCCTATGTTTTCCTTTTGCAAACCATCAGTAGCAACTTTAATATTAGAAAAGATAAACGAAGGGCAAAAATATAAAAAAGAAGAAGACATCTTCTTGTCCTCCATTTGTATTACCAATGTGTGCATCCATTGTATAATTAGCTACTTGGATTTACTCATCTGATGATTCATTTCCACAAATCATCCTCATTTTCCACTCTACTACAATAAACAATAAGTTTGTACTCCTCTTGTTGGCAATATATTGTTAGACAATTTAGATAACCGGAAGACAACTGAGAGGGGGGGGGGTGGGTGAATTAGTTGTTGCAGATTACCAAAAGCTTTAGCAATTTAAAACAATAGTACCAAAATAGCAGTTAATCCAATTAAGTACAAACAATAATCGCAGAATAAAAACCATCCACACAACACCAAGATTTGTATGTGGAAAACCCGGTAAAGGGAAAAACCACGGTGGGAAGCCTACCCACAATTAGATAATTTTCTCCAATAAGTATGTGAATTTACAATGAAGGGGCCTGCACTTGTAGGAAGGCCAACAACCTAGAGCACAATGCTCATCACAAAAGGAGTCTCATTGACTACATACAAATCCAGACTACAATCTAGAGAAGTGTTGAACTGCAAAAGATAACATCTCCTATGTTTGAGTACAGTTCTAGTTAAGCTCAATACCAGAGGACTAAATCGTCTTCTAGACCTAATTCGATCTCCAATGATCGACCAACTCCTCTACCTAAATGATATTACATTATTTGCACATTACATTCCTTGACGATGACTTCTTACAATAACCATGATGATCTACAATGAGATCTTACATCTTATTTATACAAACCCTCGACCATAAACAATCAAGTCGGCCACCAAAAAATAAACCAATTACTTAATTACAAACCATGTCGACCTTAGACTGAAACAAATAATATCCAACACATAAGACATCTTGAAAATACAACAATAGGTCCTATCAATACATTACATCAATGCTGGCCCATAACCTAGATCAACCAGGATCAAGTATAGGTCCACATGATTCAGTAATGATCTCCAAATGCTAAGTCGCGAACATGATCACCAACAACATACTAAAAATCCATTAGAAGTTGCACCAACACCAATAATGCAATGCATCAAAGATCTCCACCAAAAGCTCTATCCGTAAACCCTCACCGAAACTAGAAACCAATATTCTAAGCAAGTAGGATAGCATCCAATCACCAGACCAAAACCAACTGACCAAATATGAGTATAAGCATCATGAACAAGCCAATTCTATCACCAGATTATACTGGAGTCAACCAGATCATGCTGGATCCTGGTTAACCAAAAACTACTCAACCTACAGGGACCAGAAGGGTGCCGGTAAAGCATCCAAACAACTAGTGTTGACATCAATGACAAATCATCAATGCAACACATAATCAATTCCTCCAAATGGCCAACAATCTCCCCCTTTGACATTGATGGCAATCTCCCCCTTTGAATAATATCTCTGTAAAGTTCTGAATTTCTTTTTCACATCACTATCTCTCCCCCTTTGACATCAATGTCGGTTTCTAACAAAAATATCAAAGCAAAAAAATAAACCACTGAATCACAAAATTGACTACTCCCCCTGAGCAGTAGCATCCCACATTAGTGCCAGAATGAATAGTATCTCTGATAATGCATACCGGATTGATACCAAATCACATCAATCAAGTCTCTATCGGAGGGGCGAAAACCCCCAATCTGTCTCTTAGGTACTCAAATGATTCCTTGGATAAGGGTTTAGTGGAAATATCTACAATCTATTCTTTATTGTTCACATAAACCAGTTTAACTTCATTTGCTTCCACCTTCTCCTTCAAAAAGTTATACTTGATAGATATGTGCTTTGTCTTAAGAGTGAAATACTAGATTCTTTGATATATCAATAGCAGCAGAGTTATCACAGTGAATAACTACTAGTGCATCACAATCCACCTTTATATCCTTCAACCTTTGCTTCATCCAGAAAACTTGTGTACAATTAGTAGCAGCAACAACATACTCAACTTCAATAGTTGATAAAGAAGTACATGACTGTTTCTTGCTGATCCATGAAACCAACTTCTTTCCAAGAAAGAAAGCTCCACCGGAAGTACTTTTCTGGTCATCAACATCTCCAGCCCAATCAACATCTGTATATGCACATAAAAGAAAGTTATCATCCTTAGGATACCACAAACCATATTTTGATGTACCTTGCAAGTATCTAAAAATCTTTTTCACTACCATCTTAAGATTTTCTCTAGGATCACTTTGAAATCTTGAAACAATACAAACAACATTCATAATGTCAGGCCTAGTCTGGGTCAAATAAAGTAGACCTCCAATCACAGATTTGTATATTGTAGGATTTATCGGTGCAAAAACATCTTTCCTTGTCAATTTCTCACTTGTAACCATAGGCGTACTTACTGATTTAGAATCTCCCATACCAAATTTCTTCAGTAATTTCTTAGCATACTTAGTTTGACAGATAAAAATACCTTTGTCGGTTTGAGTATTCTGCAAACCTAAGAAAAATTTCATCTCACCAATCATAGACATCTCAAATTCTTTCTCCATGTTCTTAGAAAATTCTATGCATAATTTATCTTCACCTCCAAAAATAATGTCATCAACAAATACTTCAACAATCAGTATATCATCATCAGTGATTTTATAATATAAATTACTATCAGCACCGCCTTTAGTAAAACCAAGCTTCAAAAGATATTTATCCAACCCTACATACCAAGCTCTAGGTGCTTGTTTCAATCCATATAAAGCTTTCCTTAACCTGCAAACCATATTAGTATCATCTGATAGTAAAAAGCCATCAGGTTGCTCAATATAAACTTCCTCATCAAGATCTCCATTCAAGAATGCACATTCAACATCCATCTAATAAACCTTGTAGTTTTTATAAGCAACATAGGAAAGAAATAATCTTACAGCTTCAATCCTAGCTACCGGTGCAAAAGTTTCTCCATAATCAATTCCTTCCTTCTGAGAATATCCTTTACAAACCAATCTAGCCTTATTCCTTATAACTTTACCATCCTCATTCAGTTTATTCATAAAAACCCATTTAGTTCCAATAGCATTTTTTATTTTTTAGGTCGGGGAACCAAAGTCCATGTGTTATTTTTCTCAATCTGAGCTAATTCTTCTTCCATAGCTTTTAACCAAAATTTATCTTTACATGCCTCAATTACTAATACCAGTTCAACTTGTGAAATTAAACATACCTCATTAGTTGCCAGTCTTCTTCTTGTCATCACTTTGTTTCTCTTATCCCCAATGATTTGATCTTCAGAATGACTCAATCTCACATACCTAGGAGTCTTCTGACTCTTTGTTCGTCTTCCATGTTCTTTAGTTACTATAGAATTCTCTAATGTTGCTAGAGTAACTGGTTCAACTCTTTGTTCCGGTAAAGGTGCTACCGGTTCAGATATAATCATTTCCACTGTCGGTTCCTTCTCATTAATTCTGATTTGACTTTTTCTCAACTCATCTACTTTGACATTAGCACTCTCCACTATTCTCTGCAATATCTTGTTATAACATCTATATGCTTTGATTTCATTAGAATAACCAAGAAATATGCCTTCATCACTTCTAGGTTCAAATTTCCTAATAGTATCATCTCTCCTGATATAACATTTACTACCAAAAATTCTAAAATACTTAACTATAGGTGTATTGCCAAACCCTAATTCATAAGGTGTCTTACCAGTTTCTCCTTTGATATGTATTCTATTGAATGTGTAAATCATTATACTAACTGCTTCTCTCCAATAGATATGAGGTAGATTAGCTTCCATCATCATTGTTCTAGCAGCATCCAGGATAGTTTTGTTTTTCCTTTCCATAACTCCATTCTGTTGAGGTGTCCAAGGAGCAGAAAATTGTCTTCTAATACCATGCTTGTCACAAAAGTTATTAAACTCACCATATGTGAATTCTCCACCATGATCCGATCTCAAACATTTAATCTTCAATCCTGTCTCAGTTTCCACTCTAGCCTTAAAGATTTTAAACTTTTCAAATGCTTCATATTTTTCTCTCAAAAAAGTAACCCACATTATTCTAGAATAATCATCAATGATTAGCATGAAATATCTATCACCATGAAAACCTTTAATTCTAGCAGGGCCACACAAATCAGTATGAATGAGATCAAGAAAATCATTTGATTTATCTTGTATACTCCTAAAAGAGGTTCTGACCTATTTACCCATTTGACATTCTTTACATACCAGATTATAGGGCTTCATAATCTTAGGTATATCTCTAACAACCTTAGTTGAACTGATCTTCACAATGCAATCAAAATTCACATGACACAATCTTTTATGCCATAACCAACTTTCATCAATTTGTGTAATCAAACATGTCTTCTCACCAAAGTTTAAATAAAATATGTTACCTTTTGTCTATGTATCGGTTGCAATCTCCAAGCCAGATCTATTAATGATTTTGTATTTTCCATCCTTGAACTTAATTGAAATCCCTTATCTACCAATTGTCCTACACTCAAAAGATTATGCTTCAAACCTTCAACATAATAAATATTGTTAGTATTGTTCACCATCCAATGATATAATTCCTTTTCCTTTAATCATACATGCCTTGTCATCTCCAAATCTAACTAGTCCACCATCAATTTCTTGCAAAGACAAAAACTTCCATTTATCTCCAGTCATATGATGTGAACAACCACTCTCAATTACCCATTCATCCTTATCCTTAATTTTAGCAGCAAGTGCCTTCTCCTCAGGTACATTCTCTTCCACTACTAGATCATCTTCCTTGATAGGCAAGAATACCCATTCTTTCCCATTGTTGGATCCACTAACAAAGTCATCTGCCGGTTCATCATCTGAATCAGTAATGCCTTCCTGATCCACTATGTAGCATGATTTGTCTATGTTTTTCTTGAATCTATACTTATTCTGATATCCAGGGTTAGGTTTAAATGTTCTCTTAACTCTTTCTTCAAATCTTGAATTCCTTTCAGGACATCTAGATGCAAAATGACCAATCTTATTACATGCAAAACATTTAAAAGGTGATTTTCCTTCATACTTACTTCCTACTGGTCCTTTCAGTACTCTTCTAGCAAATAGTGCTTCAAGTTGTTCAAAATCATCATCTTCTCTCTTCATATCTTCTAGTTCTTTTGCATATAAATCTCTCCAATCTTGCTTACTAGTTGCAGATATAGATGCATGAAAAGCAGGTTCAGACTTCACAGCTCCGGAGGCTCCAAATTCCTCAGTTCCGGAGGCTCCAAATTCCTCAAGCTTAAAAGAAAATAGTTTCCCAACCAAAGTATCTCTATTGACACTTGTATTAGCCATTGTTCTCAATTCATTAATAGAAGTAGCCTTCATTTTGTAAGCTGGTGGTAGGGCTCTTAGGACTTTAGAAACAATCTCATCTTTGCTCAGAGTTCCACCACAACATTGAATTCCCATAACAATCTCATTTACTCTTTGAATGTAGTAATCCTTTCATCTTCTTCCATCTTTAGGTTTTCATATCTCACCCGATAACCATCAAGTTTAGCAATCTTCACTATAGGGTCACCTTCATTAAGAGTATGCAACTTATCCCATATAGCCTTTCCAAATGATTTGTCAGTTAATCCCATTATTTGCTGATTAGAAAGCACACAGAAGAGGGCTTCTCTTTCTCTACAATCATTCTCAAGCTCCTTGTCCAGGTTTGTTGGTGGAGGATTGCTAGATCCCAGATTATAGGGTGTGACATGATCTCCCAAGTCTCCTTGCCAAGACATCTCAGATGAATTTCCATCTGAATCTTCCATATTGTATAATTTGTTCCTTCAAGCCTCGGTATATCCCTTCGAAAGATAGCTCCAGAAGAACTGGATGAACTTGAACTATTAGTCACCATAGGATCTTCCTCAAGCAGTTAAGCTTTCTGCAGAGAGGACCAAAGCTTTGATACCAATTGTTAGACAATTTAGATAACCAGAAGACAACTGAGAGGGGGGAGGGGGGGGGGGTGAATCAGTTGTCACAGATTATTGAAGCTTTAGAAATTTAAAACAACATTACCATAATAGCAGTTAATCTAATTAAGTACAAACAATAATCACAGAATAAAAGCCATCCACACAACACCAAGATTTGTACATGGAAAACCCAGTAAAGAGAAAAACCATGATGGGAAGCCTACTCACTATCAAATAATACTTTTTCAGCAAGTATGTGAATTTACAATGAAGGGGTCTGTAGGAGTCTCACTGACTACATACAAATCCAGACTACAATCCAGAGAAGTGTTGAACTGCAAAAGATAACATCTCCTATGCCTGAGTACAGTTCTAGTTAAGCTCAATACCAAAGGACTAAATCCTCTTCTAGATCCAATTCAATCTCCTATGATCGACCAACTCCTCTGCCTAAATGATATTACATTATTCGTACATTACATTCCTTGACCATGACCTCTTACAATAACCATGATGATCTACAATGAGATCTTACATCTTATTTATACAAACCCTCAACCATAAACAATCAGGTCGACCACCAAACAATAAACCAATTACATAATTACAAACCATGTCGGCCTTAGACCAAAACAAATAATATCCAACACATAAGACATCCTAGAAATACAACAATAAGTCCTATCCATACGTTACATCAATGCTAGTCCATAACCTAGATCAACCGGGACCAAGTATAGGTCCACATGCTTCAGTAATGATCTCCAAATGCCAAGTCTCAAACATGATCACCAACAACATCTTGAAACTCCATCAGAAGTTGCACCAACACCAATAATGCAATGCATCAAAGATCTCCATCAAAATCTCTGTTGGTGAAACCCTCGCCGGAACCAAAAACCAATTTTCTAAGCAAGCATGATAGCATCCAATCACCAGACCAAAACCAACTGATCAAATATGAGTATAAGCATCATGAACAAGCCAACTCCATCACCAGATTGTACTGGAGTCAACTAGATCATGCTGGATCCAATTTAACCAAAAAATACTCAACCTATCAGGACTAGAAGGGTGCCCGTAAAACATCCAAACAACTAGTGTTGACATCAATGACAAAACATCAATGTAACACATAATCAATTCCTCCAAATGGCCAACATATATGTTGTCATTGATGTCAACCTAATGTTTGATAATGTGTTGTCCTTGATGATGTGTTCTTGATGCTGAGTAGTTGTTATATGGTCATTGAGATTGTTGTGTTGTTGTTGATGTCAATAGAGAGTGTTGGTAGTGTTGTCATTTGATGTCAACCTACAACTTGTATTGGGATGTTAGATATGTTTTGTATTGTGTTTAGGATATAGTCATTACTGATTATAGTTACTTTGGGTTGTGGATGTCCACATTTTTGGTGTCTTATGTCTACATTTAGTTTGAGGTGTTGATATGTTAATAATGGTAGTGATGACTTGGATGTGCCTTCCTTGATCTTGACACTCTTGTTCAGGCTGATATTAATTTTGGAATGTTTTCTGTATGGGGAGATGTGATATGAAAGAAAGCATATTTAAATTCTAGCTGGAAGAATGCTCCACCTTCCTCCACATTTGATAGTTTATTCTTGTGGATTTGGAAACAATGTTTATTCTCTATGGACATTGTACTACTATCTTTCAGGTTCTTGATGTTGCAACTTATGTGGCTAGTGATTATTGTTTGTTGACAATTTGGCTGTCTATCAGAAGTGGATTTGATTGGTTTGGAAAATGCCCCACATTTCTTTGCATTGGTGTTTCAGGTGTTGTGACTTGGAGGAAATTCTTTTGATCTTTTTTCATTGTCTTAGTTCTAGTTTCAAGTGTTGAAGTGTTCTACAAGAAGATTTATGGATATTCTGTTCAAGACTATGATTCTTGGCATTTTGACAATAAAATATTTTGTGTTTATTTGTGTTGCACTAGCATGTATAAATGTGACAGTATGAAAGTAGTATTTGGGAATGATGGATGTTCTAGGAATTCCCTTATGTGTTCCACATGGTGTTGAATGTTTTGATTGGCGTTACATAGTGTCTGATGTTTTCCTTCTAGGTAATTGCTCACATTTGGCCAATAGAGTTTTGTTTTCTAGTTTTTGTTATAATATTAATAATTTTTTTGACTTTGGAGAATGTGTTGAGTTTGGGTCCTACCTTTCCTGTGTAGGGATCCACATTGAGTCTATTCAATTGGATGCTATGTTTCTAGGTTGATTGGTTATGCGCTACATTGTTTATCTACATACTACCTAGTTGCCATCCTTGGATGATGCACACTAGTATGCATATTATTTGGATCTACTTAGAGAGGTGTGACATGATGTTTTGGGTCCCATCTCTCTCCTAGATCGGACCAAATTCCCCACAATTAGGTTTTATGGCCAACTTAATATGACTTATGATTATCCTTTGTTTTGGTCGACCTAATTGATGTTTGTGATGAAGAAGATGGTATTTATAGAAGATCATTTGGAGTTGTGAAGTGTGAGCGAGTAAATCAAAATACACGGGAATGTGCTTTCATGATCACATCACTTGCAAAGTTTTGTGATGCGAAGACAATGATAGTATGGTGGCGATTGTTGTTAGAATTGGCTACTTGTGATAGAGATTCAAGTGCAACTTTATATTTAGAGAAGATTTTATCATGCTGATTCAAATGTTGTGATATTGTATCTTGCCTTGAAGAAGTGACCTTCAGTTAGCAAGTCTTTGCATCTTTCCCTAGAGAAGTGATTTTCAGTCAACAAGTGTTTGTATCTTTCCTTGGAGTAGTGAGCTTCATCTTGCAAGTCCTTTTGTATCTTGCCTTGGCGGAGTGAGATTCAACTTGCAAGTCCTTGTGTATCTTGCCTTGGGATAATGCATATTAGCCTACAAGTCTTTTAGGTGGTAGTGTGATTCCTTGGCAGCGAGCTTGAATAGATTTGAAATTGTTTCATATATTGTAAGTTGACTCTTACCATGGTTTTTTCCTGTTTGGGTTTTCCATGTAAATTTGGTATTCTATTGAGAATAGTGTTTCTTTTCTTTAATCTTCATTGCTACTGATAAAGTCAGATAAAGTTTAAGGTTAAATATTTTAAGGTCCACACTAATTTACCCCCCCTTCTCATTCCTAAGGTGTGTTCAACAATTAGTATCAGAGCTAAGTTCCTTTGGAAGAAGCTTAATTGCTTGAGGCATATCTAGGATGACACAAGATGGTTCTTACAAAATTCTTGTTCGATGGCTCAAAATAATCCTAAAAGATGAGGATGGGATCACATCTAAACTTTATGGATTATGGAATCTAAATGATCTGAATTATTTTGCTAATTTAGGGGACATTACCCAAAGAAGAATTGGTGGTATTGTAAACACATAATACATCATGTGAAAGCTTCATTCCATTCCATATATATAAAATCCCTACAATTTTGGGCAAACTCGTGAAAGAGTTGTATGCCCTTGAATCTATCCAATTTGGGAAAACTCCTGGTAGAGATGTATGCTTGAGTCCATGCAAGTTAGGCAAACTCGTGAAGGAGTTGTATGCTTGTGGACTCCAGGAGAGCTAGTACAAATTGGCTAACTCGACAAACAAGAAGTATGTCATAGCTTGACAAGCTCGTCCTAAGAGTTGTATGCCTGTAACTCTGTCTATTGGATTCAAATTGAGCTTATTTATAAGCTTTCAAAGAAGCTAAACAACCACTACATTTATGTCCTCATCAGAAGTCAAAGAGACAATCCAATATTGAAAGGTTATTACATTTATATGAGGACAAAAATTGATTAAAGATTAAAATATTCTATTTAATTGAATATTCTTCCTTATTTTTTATCATTCCTCCCCTCTTGAAAGGAAATGGGCCCCATTGCCCCATCATCTGCCAAATAAAATTCTGCCATGCAACTTGAAGGTGCTAGATGTGAGCCTCTGCTAGACTTCTAGGACTTTGTTGTAGATAGTTATATTGATCCCTCTACTTTTCTTACTACTCCAGATGAGATCAACTCACATGTGAACAATGGAAAGAAAATAATGCAATTATAATTGGACTATCTAATAATGAACTCTTGAAGGTGATGGATTTCAAATCCACTAAGGATGTTTGGGATAAACTTAGTAGTGTTTATGAAGGAGACAAGAAGATAAAGCAAGTCAAGTTGTAAAATCTCAAAAGTAGATTTGAAAGCTTAAGAATGCTAGAAGATGAAAGTATTGATAACTATATGCATTGAGTAACTGAAGTAGTTCCTAAAATCAGAGGTGTTGGTGGAGAAATGAAAGAAGATGAAGTTGTGAGGAAGGTACTTAGGACTCTTCCTATGTCCTTTTTTCCTAAAGTGTCTACCATTAAAGAAAGTAGAGATTTGGATACTTATACTATGGATTAACTCTATGGATCCCTTGTTTTATTTAAGATGAGAGAGGATAAACTAGATAAACCAAAGAAGGAGGCCACATTCAAAGAAATTAAGAAGGATGAAGATGATGCCAACCTAGATGATGCAGAAGAAAACTTTGTGAGAAGAATACTGAAGGGCACTAGTAAATACAAATGTAAGTTACCTCTTCAAATTTTCAATTATGATAGGATTGGTCATTTTTCTGCTAGATGTCTTTATAGAGAAGAAAGTTATAGAAGAAGAGATGATATAAACATGAGGATAGATGACAGAGAAAATGAAGATAAGTATAAGAGAATTTTTCTCCAAAGAGGGTAGCCATTCATTTGAACATGAGAATAGTGACGATTCTAGTGATGAAACCATGTTCATGGTTGTGAAAGTTGATGATAGTGAGGAAATCAATTTCCAATAGTTTGACGAGAACAATGAAAGATCATTAATTGTGTGATCTAATCTACATGCAAAAGAGGACCCTAATGCATGGGTGATTGACAATGGTTGCTCAAACCACATGACAGGTGATAGAAGAAAATTTATCAATTTTGAAAAGACAAATGGTGGATTGGTTAAGTTTGGTGATGTAGAATTTGCTTAGGTCTGGGGCAAAGGGACAATATCCATTGATCAGAAGACCAAGACATGGGATGTTTTATATGTTAATGGTTAGAGTTAAAATATTATCCATGTTAGTTAGATGTGCAATAAATGTTATAAACTCACATTTAATGATAAGGGTTGTGAGACCAGAAAAGGTGACTCTAGAATAGTGATTGTAGAAGGAACAAGAACTGATGGAAATATGTACTACTTGAAGGAAGCTAAAGATGGTAACTACTTAATTGCTCAAATTAGTGAATTTTGTCTTTGGCACAAGAGGATCTCACACATAAAATTTGATAACTTGGTGAAGATTAGTTCCACACATGTTGTTAGAGACTTGTTGAATATTACCAAACCTACAAACACTTTATGAAAGGAATGTCGGATGGGAAAACAAGCGAAGACAAGATTCAAGAGAAATGAGTTTTCTACTTCAAAACCTTTGAATCTGATACATATTGATCCATGTGGACCTACTAGGACAAGAGAACTTAATGGTGAAAGGTACTTTATGATACTTATTGGTGATTATTCTAGAATGACATAGGTTACTTTTTTGAAGGAGAAATCAAAAGATTTAGACAGATAGAATATTTTTAAATCTATGGCTGAAAATGAAATGGATGTTAACGTCAAACTCTTAAGGTCTGATAGAGGAGGTGGATTTACATTAAATGAGTTTGAAATAGTTTGTGAGGAGCATGGTTTTTGGAGATATTTGTCTTCTCCTAGGACACCACAACAAAATGAGATTGCTGAAAGAAAAAAATAGGATTATTCAAGAGGTGGAAATAACAATGCAAGAGGTGGAAATAACAATGTTGAAGGATGCTAATCTACAAGATGTTTATTGGAAGGGATGTGTATATTGCAGTGCATATTCTTAACAAAGTGAAGGTGAGAGTTAATCATTCAAAGATCTCTTATGAGATTTTGCATAAAAGACCTACTACTATCAAGTATTTAATAAATATTTGGAAGAAAATGTTATATCAAAAAAGATGAAGATGATCTTAGAAAGTTTGATTCAAGAGCTGATGAAGGAATCTTTCTTGGTTACTCAATAAGAAGAAAGACCTACAAATGTTTCAACAAAAGACTCAAGAAGATAGTTGAAAGTTCAAATGTTAGAGTAGATGAAGATTGGGATTGGATTACACTAGTACCCGAGGATTGTGGACTTGATAATATGCCCTACATTGAATAGGAAGAAGAAGAAAATGAATCAAAAAAGACCCCCAAGACTCCAACAAGATATGCTCAAAAGAATCACTCTGAAGATCAGATCCTTGGCAACAAGAATGGAGGTGTGTAGACCTATAAGAGACTTTCCAAGGCAGGTGAATAGGTAAATATTTTCCTTCTATCAAAAGTTGAACCCTAAAATTATTTTTGATGCATGCATGGAGGAAGGATGGATGAAAGCTATAAAACAATAAATTGATTAGTTTGAGAAGAATCAAACATTGGAACTTGTTCCTAGATTTGCTGATAAGAATGTCATTGGAACCAAGTGAGCATTCTAGAACAGATTGAATGAATAAGGGAAAGTGACAAGGAACAAGGCCAAATTATTATGTAAGGGATATTCTCAAGTTGAAGGCATTGGTTTTGAGGAGACTTTTTCTCTAGTGGCTAAAATGGAGTCAATCATAATGTTCTTAGCTTTTGTTGCTCACAAAAACTTCAAGGTATATTAGATGGATGTCAAGTTAGCTTTCCTGAATGAAGAACTATAAGAAGTCTACATAGAACAACCTGATGGATTTAAGCTGGCAAAAGATCTAGAAATGGTATGCAGATTGGAAAAGGCACTATATGGTCTCAAGCAAGCCCCTAGGGCTTGGTATGCTAGGTTGGACAAGTATTCACTACAAAAAAGCTTTAAAAAAGGTACAATAGATATCAATCTTTCTTTCACAATTTAGGACGAGATAGTAGTTGTATATGTTGATGATATCTTCTTTGGAGGAAAAGATAAGGCATGTAAAATATTTGTAGAAGAAATGAAAAAGAAATTTGAGATGTCAATGATTGGTGAGTTATCCTTCTTTCTTAGACTTTTAGTTACATAGTTAGATGATGGAATATTTATGTCTTAGGCAAAGTATGTTAAGGATATGTTAAAGAAGTTTGGAATGGAGAATGCTAAACCAATGATCACCCCCGTGGCAACTGGTTGTCATTTGAGTAAGGATGATGGATATTTGGAGGCTGACCAGACTTAGTATAGATTTATGATAGGACTTTTGTTGTACTTGACTACTTCTAGACCTGATATTATGCATGTAGTATGCATGATTGCTAGATATCAAGATAATCTTAATAAATATCATGAGTGGAAGTCAAAAGAATATTTAGGGATTAGAAAGGGACTCCAGATTATGGTCTATAGTATAAAAAGGATAGTGATTTCTCTCTCATGTCTTAAATAGATGTTGATTGGGCTAACTGTATTGATGACATAAGAAGTACAAGTGGTGGTACATTTTTCTTAGGAGGCAGATTGGTCTCCTGGTTCAACAAGAAGCAAAATTTCATAATATATTATTGTAGCATCTTGTTGCACCCAAGTGTTGTGGATGAACTAGACTTTGAAAGATATCAAGGTGATTTATGATGAGCCCTCTCCTATTATATGTGAAAATATACTACTATAGAAAATATTTAAAATAATTTTGTGATGAATTCAAGAACCAAACATATTTATATTTGACATCACTTCTTAAGAGATAGAGTGGAGGAGAAGGAAGTTAGATTAGAGTATGTGCCCACCTAGGATCAGATTGTAGATATACTCACTAAGGAACTCCCAAAGGATACTTTTGATTATCTTTAATAGAAGCTAGGGGTTATTTCCCCTTGTTATTCCAACTAAGATGCATATAATGGTGCATCTATATAGGGGGGGAATTTCAAGATACATCCTTATTCTTGGATTGTTGTTGAGTGTTTCTCTTAGGGGGAGTAGATGGTTGGTGCCAAAACATATGATATATCAAAAGATAAAGATTGTTTTGTAAGAGAACAAATTGATCAAATTCATGTGCAAATATCTCTACTACAAGAACAACAAGATACAATCAAGAAGCAATTTTGCATGTTAAGGGATGTGAATTTTAGGTGACGTAGAGCTAACATAGTAGAAAATGAAAATGTTTTATAGTATTGTTGTTGTTGAGGACTTACATGTCCAGTTTTAATATAAAAAACATGCTACATGTGATACCACTCTAGTTGAGCTCAAGATAAAATATTAAAGCATCCTTCTTTACAAGAAGGCATATTTAAGGTATGACTTGGTTATATTGTTTTTTGCAGTGTTAGATGGAAAGTTGAAGGTTTTGGAATACAATATCATTTTTTATTAGGGATCTCCATCTAAAGGGGAGAATTTTAAGTTGATGCATCTTATTAGGTGGAGTATGTATAGTATTGTTTTTTTGTAGATATTTTTGCCCTTTGTCCTTGATGTGAAAGGGGGAGAGAGTGTATAGTTTGTACATGCAACAAAGATATTGGTGAAAGTGGGATAGTTCATAAATATAGTCTTGGTGTTTCCATCAATGACAAATGGGTAGATTGTTGGCAATATGTGTTGGCATTGATGTCAACTTGACGTCTAATGATATGTATTGTCAGTAAGGAGTTAACTGGAGCATGTGCATAGGTCATTGATGTGTTTGATGATGCATGTATGGGATGAAGATATTGGAGACCAACTTTGCAAATGATTAGAGAAGTAGAAGATATTCTGAAGAGGAATGTGATGATATTATATTGGTTCAGAGTGAATGACATGGAGCAGATGGAATATATTGACCTACTTGATCTATATATATGTTGTAGTTGTATTAGTTGAAGTCAACATGCTTTGGGTTACAAAACTATGATGTTTTTTGTTTAATAATTTGATTGGTTTCTTGAGGGAATTCATCCAAGTACTCGATAGTCTAGTTCCTTTTGTATATGTGTTGGTATTTTACTCCATATTATTCCACCTTGCATGATTGTTGTATGTTTTTTTGGATTCATGATCTAAAGTATGTCAAACACCACTATGTTGATTTCCAAGTTGCAACTATTAGTATAAAAAATGTTATGGGTGTTGGATCTCTAGTTCACAGTCTGTTAGGATTAGGGCTTCAAGTGGGTCACTAGAATGCTCTACATTCTACTGCAATGATTGACATGACCTTATGTTTTTGGGAGGATGTTGAGGACAATGTATTTGATTCATGACACAAGTTTCAGGGTTGTTAGTGCTTTCACCCATGGTATTCTTCAAGATGACTTCACACAATTGGTTCAATCTGCACAATACTTAACAATTTGGTGATGATATTCGTCTGCATTATAATTTATTGATTGATATCTTAAAATGATATTGTAGGAAAGTTGTAGAAGGTCTCTAAGTTTTATTCTTGTTTCACATGATATTTTGAGTTTCTCCCTAAAGGTAAAGAGGTTGACAGTGAGCAGTCTTGATAGTGGTGTCAATAATTGGCCAACATGGTATGTTTCCTCATTTGCGGTGAATCTAAACTTATTTCATTAATGTTGAAAAATGTGTTATGATATGATAAGGGTTCAGTTGTATGCTAGGTTTATCCACATCCTATTTTTGTGGTTAATCTACATGTTTGGAGTTGACCTATTCTAGGTCACATGTTTCATTTGATAGGTCCTAATTGAGTTGACCTAAGTGATGTTTTTGGATGGTGCAAAGGATATATAAGGAAGAGCACATTGTTGGAAAATTGGAGGAATTGATTATGTGTTGCATTGATGTTTTGTCATTGATGGCCACATCGACTATTTTGGTTGTTTACTGGTTTCCAATATGTTTTGATAGAGCGATTGGATTATGATATTGATCCGGTATGCTCTAGTATGCTTCGGCTTGTGGAATTGGTTTGGATATGTCATTCATGCTATTCAGATGTGTAGCATGATCAGTTGGTTCAGGATTTGATGACTCAGAAGCTATCATTTGTTCTAGTAAGCCTTTTAGTCACCAGCAAGGGTTCTACCGATAGAGATTTGTTGAAGATCTTTTGATGCACATGATAAGTGGTGTTGGTGTGACTTCCAAATATCATTCAAGTAGAGGAGTTGGTCAATCATTGGTGATCAAATTGGATTCAGAAGAGGATTTAGTCCTCCGATGTTGAGCTTAACCAAGACTTTAATTAGGCATAGTAGATTCTATTTCTAGCAGTTCACTCTATTGGATTGTTTTCCATTTATCTTGAGAAGGTTGTAGCCTCTCTGTAGTCAGTGAGACTCTTTTTAATGAGCAGGACGCTCTAGGCAGTGTGCCTTCTTGCAAGTGCAGGCCCTCATTGTAACACATACTTTCTATAGAAGTATCATCTGACTGTGGGTAGGCTTCCCACTGTGGTTTTTCCCTTTCCGGGTTTTCCACATAAAAATCATGGTGTTTTGTGGTATGGTTTCTTTGCATTGATTATCTAGTTAATTTTTAAGTTGTATTGTTTACCGGTATCTTTTCCTACTAGCATCTGTCTGTGCTTTACCGGTACTTGATTTGTTTAAGGTCATATTGTGGATTAAAAGTTATAATATGTTAACAACTGATTCACCCCCCCACCCCTCTCTCAGTTGTTCACTGATTATCCTAACAATTGGTATCAGAGCTCTGGTCCTCTTTTGCAAAAGCTTAACCGCTTGAGGTAGATCCTATGGCAGCTAACACTTCTAATCCAAAGGGTAGCTATTTTTAGAAGAGAAATCCATAAGCTTGATGGAATAAATTATGGGATATGGAAAATTCGAATGGAGACTCATCTTAGATGTCTTGGCAAGGATATTTGGGAGATCGTTGAGAAAGGATACACACCTTATGATCCGACATTTGACAATCTTGCTCCTGCAGACCTGTATAAGAATATTGAAAATGATTGCAGAGCTAGAGAAGCCCTCTTGTGTGCACTTACTGATCAACAGATCATGGGATTGATTGAAAAATCATCGGCTAAGGTTATATGGGCCAAATTGCAAACTCTGAATGAAGGTGACCCTACTATCAAAATTGCTAAAGTTGATGGTTACTAGGTAAGATATGAAAACTTGAAGATGGAAGATAATGAAAGAATTGTTGTGTTTATGGAAAGAGTAAATGAGATTGTTATGGGAATTCAATGTTGTGGAGGATTTCTAAGTGAAGATGAAATAGTTTCCAAAGTCTTGAGAGCCATTCCTCCGGCTTACAAGATGAAGACAATTGCAATTAATGAGTTAAGAACAATGGCAAACACTTCAGTTAACAAAGACATTCTGATTGGGAAATTATCTGCTTTTGAGCTTGAAGAATTTGGATCTTCTAGAGTTGTAAAGTCTGAACTTGCTTTTCATGCATCATCATCAACATCTACCGGCAAAAGTGATTGGAGATCCATGTATGCAAAAGAAATGGAAGACATGAGGAAAGAAGATGAAGAGCTTGAGCAACTTGAAGTGTTATTTTCTAGAAGAGTACCTAAAGGACCAACTAGAAGTAAGTATGAAGGAAATAACCTTTTAAATGTTTTGCATGTAATAAGATTGGTTATTTTGCATCTAGATGTCCTGAAAGGAATGCAAGGTTTGAGGAAAGAGTTAAGAAAACTTTTAAGCCTAACCAGAACAAATATAGATTCAAGAAAAACAAACATTTCTACAGAGCATATGAGGAAGGAGTAATAGATGACTCTGGAGATGAACCAACATAAGACTTTGCTAGTGGATCCAGCAATGGTAAGGAATGGGTGTCCTATGCTTTGAAGGAAGATGAACCGGAACTGGCTATCAAAAATGAAGAAAAGGCCTTGGCAGCAAAAGTTCATGATAAGGATGAATGGGTAATTGATAGTGGATGCTCACACCATACGACTACAGATAAAAGGAAATTTTTGTCCCTACAAGAATACAATGGCGGTCAAGTCAGATTTGGAGATGACAAGGCATGTATCATCAAAAGTAGAGGTATTATCTCTTTAGATGGAAAGCATAATACTGATAATGTCTATTATGTAGAAGGTTTATGGCATAATATTTTGAGTGTTGGTCAATTAGTTGATAAGGGTTTTCAACTTCAATTTAAAGATAGAAAATGCACAATCATTAACAAGACTGGTTTGCAAATTGCAACCGGTATTCAGACATGATGTAATATTTTTCTCTTGAACACTAGTAATAAGACATGTTTGATTGCTCATATTGATGAGAGTTGGCTATGGCATAAGAGGTTGTGTCATGTTAATTTTGATTGCATTGTTAAGATCAGTTCAACTAAGGCAGTTAGAGATATACCTAAGATTATGAAGCCTATTAATCTGGTATGTAAGGAATGTCAATTGGGTAAGAAAGTTAGAAGTTTTTTTAAGAGCATACATGGTAAATCTAATGATGTACTTGATTTGATTCACACTAACTTATGTGGTCCAGAAAGGACTAGAAGCTTTCAAGGTGATAGGTATTTCATGTTGATTATTGATGACTATTCTAGAATGATGTGGGTGACTTTTCTAAGGGAGAAGTTTTAAGATTTTGATAAATTCAAGATCTTTAAAGCGAAGGTTGAAACAAAAACTGGATTGAAAATTAAATGTCTAAGATCAGATCATGGTGGTGAATTCACTTCTCATGAATTTAATAGTTATTGTGAGACAAATGGAATCAAGAGACAACTATCTACACCTAGGACTCCTCAACAAAATGGAGTAGTTGAAAGAAAGAAAAAAACCATCTTGGATGCAACTAGATCTATGATGATGGAAGCCAAATTGCCTCATATCTACTAGAGAGAAGTAGTAAGTACAATAGTCTACACATTGAAAAGAGTTCACATCAAAGGTGAAACCGGTAAGACCCCTTATGAATTATAGTTTGGACATACACCTACTGTTAAGTATTTCATAATTTTTGGAAGTAAATGCTATATCAAAAGAGATGATTCAATTGGAAAGTTTGATCCTAGATGTGATGAAGGGATATTTCTTGGTTATTCAATTCATACAAAAGCATATAGATGTTATAACAAAAGATTACAAAAAATTGTGGAAAGTGCTAATGTGAAAGTGGATGAACAATACAAAAATCATTCTATATCATATGACAAGGAACCGATAGTGGAAATGATCATAACAGAACCAACAATGCCTCAACCGGTACAGGAAGCTGAGACAGTTACGCTGACACAATCAAGACATTCAACTATGACTGATGATCAGAGTGGTGAACCTGAAGTTCAAAAGACACTAAGGTATGTAAGATTAAATCATTCTGAAGATCAAATTATTGGAGATAGAAACAAGGGAGTTATGAAAAGAAGAAAACTAGGAAATGAAGAGGTATGTCTTATTTCTCAAGCTGTACCGACAATTGTTATTGAATCTTGTAAGGATAAACATTGGTTAAAGGCTATGGAAGATGAATTAAATCAGATAGAAAAGAATGAAACTTGGTCTTTAGTTCCTTGGCCTAAAAATAAGAATGTTATTGGAACTAAATGGGTTTTTAGAAATAAATTGAATGAGGATGGTCAAGTTACAAGGAACAAGGCTAGATTGGTTTATAAAGAATATTCTCAAATGCAAGGAATTGATTATGGTGAGACATTTGCAACTGTAGCTATAATTGAAGCTGTTAGAATATTTCTTGCCTATGCAGCTTATAAGAACTATAAGGTTTATCAAATTGATGTCAAATGTGCATTTTTGAATGGTGAGCTTGAGGAAGAAGTTTACATTGAGAAAACTGATGGATTTTCATTGACAGATGATAAAGATATGGTTTGCATATTGAAGAAAGCTTTATATGGTTTGAAATAGGCTCCTAGAGCTTGGTATGCAAGGTTGGATAAATATCTTTTGAAGCTTGGTTTTACTAAAGGCAGTGCTGATAGTAATCTATATTATAGGATCACTGATAATGATATTTTGATTATTAAAGTTTTTGTTGATGATATCATTTTTGGAGGAGAAGATAAACTATGCATGGAATTTGCTAATATCATGAAGAATGAACTTGAAATGTCCATGATTGGTGAGATGAAAATTTTCTTAGGTTTGCAGATTACTCAAACTAACAAAGGCATTTTTATCTGTCAAACTAAGTATTTGAGGGAATTGTTGAAAAAGTTTGGTATGGAGAATTCCAAACCGATAAGTACTCCTATGGCTACAAGTGAGAAATTATCTATCAAGGATACTTCTACACTGGTTAATCCGACAAGGTATAAATCTATGATTGGTGGTCTGTTATATCTAACTCAGACTAGACCTGATATTATGAATGTAGTAAGTATTGTTTCAATATATCAAAGTAATCCTAAAGAAAATCATGAATGTGTAGTAAAGAGAATATTTAGTTATTTGCAAGGAACAACAGATTATGGTTTATGGTATTCCAGAGATGAAGATTTCACTTTATGTGCATATACTGACTCAGATTGGGCAGGTGATACTGATGACAGGAAGAGCACTTCTGGTGGAGCTTTCTTTCTTGGAAAGAAACTAGTTTCATGGATAAGCAAAAAATATTCATGCATTTCTTTATCTACTGCAGAAGCTAAGTATGTTGCAACAACAACTAATTGCACTCAAGTTTTGTGGATGAAGCAAATGTTGAAGGATATTAGAGTAAATTGTAGTGAACCGGTAGTTATCTACTGTGATAACTTTGCAACTATTGACATATCTAAGAATCTAGTATTTCACTCTAAGACTAAGCATATTTCAATAAAGTATAACTTTTTGAAGGACAAGGTAGAAGCAAAGGAAGTCAAATTGGTTTATGTGAACACTAAAGAACAAATTGCAGACATATTCACTAAACCATTGTCTAAAGAATCATTCGAGTATTTGAGAGACAGGTTAGGGGTTTCTACCCCTCTGGCAGAGATTTGATTGATGAAATTTGTCATTAATCCAACATGTATTAATAGAGACATTATTCATTCCAACACTGATGAGTGGTGCTACTACTCAGGTGGAGTAGTCAAATTTGAGATTCAGAGGTTTATATCATTGCTTTGATATTTTTGTCAGGTTTCTGGCATTGATGTCAAAGGGGGAGTGATAGTAATCTGAAAAATCATTCCGATCCTTACAGAGATATCATTCATAGGGGGAGAGCTATTGATTGATTGGTTGTCTTCCACAAGGGGAGACTTGTTTGGCATCTCTTGGTACTTAGATGTTTTTCACATCTAGTGTTGCCATCAATTCCAAAGGGGGAGATTGTTGGCATTATGGATGAATTGATTATGTGTTGCATTGATGTCAACACTAGCTAATATGGATGGTTACTGATAGACAAGTTTTGGTTACCGATAGAAGATCTAGTGTTACCAACATAAGAGATTATCTGTTGGACACTTCTGGCATGTTTGGATTAGTGAAGTAAATTGGATTCCATGTGTTATATGCTCCATGAGCATTTTTTGGTCAGTTGGTATTGGCTTAGTAATTGGATGTTATCCTACACTCTGGTAAACCCTTACCGACACTAGTTTAAGGCTTTACCGACAGAGCTTTCATTGAGGGATTGTGACAGGATGCATAATTGGTGTTGATGAAGCTTCTAGATGGATTTCAGGATGCTGAAGATGTTCGTTGATCATGCTTCAATTGCTTGAAGATATTTCTTTGGCATGGTGGACCCAAAATAGGTCTGGTACCTATCTAGGTTATGGACCGGTATCATGCTAGCATGTACTCTACACATTACCTGGATGATTCAAGATGTTTTATGGATTTGTTATTATTATTTTTGTCTTAGCCGACATGGCATATCATTTTAAATGGAATTATGTAATGATCTTATTGTAATATCTCTAGGTGGCCAACCTAATTGGTTTAGGCCTTAGGGTTTGTATAAATAAGAGGTAGAAACTCTTTGTAAAGTATCATGGTTATTGGAAAGGCCATGGTCAAGGAATGTAATGTGCAAATATTGTAATATCATTCAGGCAGAGGAGTTGGTCCATCATTGGTGATTAAATTGGATTCAGAAGAGGATTTAGTCCTCCGACATTGAGCTTAATTGAGACTATAATCAGGCATAGTAGATGCTATTTCTAGCAATTCACTCTATTGGATTGTTGTCCATTTATCTTGTGAAGGTTGTAGCCTCTCTATAGTCAGTGAGACTCTTTTTTAATGAGCAGTACACTCTAGGAAATGTGCCATCCTACAAGTGCAGGCCCCTCATTGTAGCACATACTTTCTGCAGAAGTATCATCTGACTGTGGGTAGGCTTCCCACCATGGTTTTTTCCTTTCTGAGTTTTCCACGTACAAATCATGGTGTTATGTGGTATAGTTGCTTTTCATTGATTATCTGATTAATTGTTAAGTTTTATTGTTTATCGGTATCTATTCCTATCGACATCTATCTGTGCTTTACCACTACTTGATTTGTTTAAGGTCATATTGTGGTTTAAAAGTTATAATCTGTTAACGACTGATTCACCCCCCCTCTCAGTTGTTCACTAGTTATCCTAACAGGTTGATCATTGGATTGTAGGTTTATGTTATGAATTTATTGTATTATCTTTTAGGTGGCCGACCTAATTGTTTAGGTCCCGGGTTGGTATAAATATGATGTAAGATCTCTTTGTAGATCATGGGCATATTCATGGGTTTTTGGGATATAGGATTATCTATATGCGAATAAAGTTGTAATCATATGCAGAGGTTTTGGTCGATCATAGGTGATCGAATTGGGTTGGTGAAAGAGGTTTAAGACCTCCGGTATTGAGCTTAACTAAAACTTTATTCAGGCATAGGAGATGTTATTCTTGCATTTCACTCTTCTTTCCGGATTGTAGTCTGGATTTATTTTGTAGTCAGTGAGGCTCCTTTTGTGATGAGCAGTGCGCTTTAGGCTATTGGCCTTCCTGCATGTGCAGGTCCCTCTTTTTGTAATCACACACTTACTGCAAAAGTATTATCTGACCGTGGGTAGGCTTCCCACCGTGGTTTTTCCCTTTACTGGGTTTTCCACATACAAATCTTGGTGTTATCTTTTGTGGATGGTTGGTAAATGTTATGTGGATTATATTTGTGCTGAACTATTATAGCTTCTATTCTGGTATTTGGTTTATGTATTCCGGTAATAAGGTTTTAATGCTTAAAGTTCTATAATCTGTTAACAACTAATTCACCCCCCCTCTTTCAGTTGTTCACTGGTTATCTGAGTTGGTCTAATAATTGGTATTAGAGCCTGGTCCTCTTTGCAAAAGCATAACCGCTTGAGGAAGATCCTATGGAATCTAATAGTTCAATTTCATCAAGTTAATTTGCAACTGTTTTTCGGAGAGAAATTCCTAGGCTTGATGGAACAAATTATAGAGTATGGAAGATTTAGATGGAGACTCATCCGAGATGTCTTGGTAAGGAGATTTGGGAGATCACTAGAAAGGATATATACCTCATAATCCGACATCTGGCAATCCTCCTTCGACAAACTTGGATAAGGACATTGAAAATGATTGTAGAGCTAGAGAAGCCCTTTTGTGTGCACTTTCTGATCAACAAGTTATGTGACTAACTGACAAATTAACTGCAAAGGCTATATGGGATAAATTGGAGACTCTAAATGAAGGTGACCCTACTGTTAAAATTTCTAAACTTGATGGTTACCGGGTGAGATATGAGAACTTGAAAATGTAAATAAGTATGAAGGAAAATCACCTTTTAAATGTTTCACATGTAATAAGATAGGTCATTTTGGATGTAGATGTCCTAAAAGGAATTAAATGTTTGAGGAAAGAGCTAGAAGATATTTTAGGCCTAACCATGATTATCAGAACAAGCATAAGTACAAGATGAACAAAGACAAATCATGCTACTATGCGAATGAGGAAGATGTGACTGATTCTGATGATGAACCGACATAAGATTCAGCTAGTGGATTCGGCAATGGAAAGGAATGAGTATTTTTTGGCTATCAAGGAAGATGATCCAGTACCTAAAGAAAAGGCCTTTCCTGCTAAAGTTGAAGACAAGGATGAATGGGTGATAGACAGTGGATGTTCACATCATATGATTGGAGATAAAAGGAACTTTCTATCTTTGCAAGAATTTGACGATGGTTTGGTTAGATTTGGAGATGACAAAGCATGCATGATCAAGGGAAGATGAACTATATCATTGGATGGTAAGAATGATACTGATAATGTTTATTATGTTGAAGGTTGAAGGCATAATATTTTGAGTGTAGGACAACTGGTGGATAAGGGATTTCAGTTATAGTTCAAGGATGGAAAACGCAAGATTATCAACAAATCTGGATTGGAGATTGCAACTGGTACTCAGACTAAAGGTAGCATCTTTCATTTGAACTCTGGTAAGAAGACATGTTTGATTGCACAAATTGATGAGAGTTGGCTATGGAATAAGAGGTTGTGTCGTGAATTTTGATTGCATTGTAAAGATCAGTTCTACTAAGGCAATTAGAGATATACCTATGATTGTGAAGCCCTATAATCCGGTTTGTAAGGAATGTCAAATGGGAAACCAAGTCAGAAATTCTTTTAAGAGTATACAAGACAAATCTAATGATGTTATTGATCTTATTCATATCGATTTGTGTGGTCCTGCTAGAATCAAAAGTTTTCAGGGTGATAGATATTTTATGCTAATTATTGATGACTATTGTAGAATGATGTGGATTACTTTTCTAAGGGAGAAATCTGAAGCATTCGAAAAGTTTAAAATCTTTAAAGCTAAAGTTGAGACAAAGACAAAATTGAAGATTAAATGTTTAAGGTCTGATCAGGGTTGAGAATTCACATCTGATGAATTTAACAGTTATTGTGAAAAGACTGGGATAAGGAGACAGTTATCTGCACCCCAGACACCTCAGCAGAATGGAGTTGTGGAAAGGAAAAACATAACTATCTTGGATGCAACTAGAACTATGATGATGGAAGCTAATCTGCCTCATATCTACTGGAGAGAAGCTGTGAGCATGATGATATACACATTCAACAAATTTCATATCAAAGGATACATTGGTAAGACACCTTGTGAGTTATGTTTTGATCATACACCTACAGTTAAGTATTTCAAAATCTTTGGTAGTAAATGCTATACCAAAAGAGATGATTCCATTGGAAAGTTTGATCCTAGATGTGATGAAGGGATATTTATTGGTTATTATAATGAAAGCAAATCATATAGATGTTATAACAAAAGATTACAAAGAATTGTTGAGAGCACTAATGTCAAGGTGGATGAGCTGAACATAAGTCAAATAAGAACTTATGAGAGAGAACCGACAGTGGAAATGATCATAATTGAACCGATAGCACCTACACCAGAATAAAATGTTGAACCAGTTACTCTGGCCCAATATCAGAAAATTCAACAGTAACTTAAGATCAGAGCAGAGGAACAGAAAATCAAAAGACTCCTATGTATGTTAGGTTAAATCATTCAAAAGATCAAATCATTGGAGACAAGAATAAATGAGTGATGACAAGAAGAAGGTTGGCAGCTGATGAGGTATAGTTAATTTCTCAAATTGAACCTACATCAGTAATTGAAGCATGTAAAGATGAATGTTGGATAAAAGCTATGGAAGAGGAATTAGATCAAATAGAAAAGAATAATATATGGACTTTAGTTCCCCGACCTAAAAATAAGAATGTTATTGAGACTAAATGGGTTTTTAGGAACAAATTGAATGAAAATGGACATGTTGTGAGGAATAAGGTTAGATTGATTTGTAAAGGATACTCTCAGAATGAAGGAATTGATTATGATGAGACTTTTTCTCTAGAAGCTAGGATTGAAGCTATGAGATTATTTCTTGCTTATGCTGCCCATAAGAACTACAAGGTTTATCAGATGGATGTTAAGTGTGCACTTCTGAATGGAGATCTTGAAGAGGAAGTTTACATTGAGCAACCTGATTGATTTTCACTTTTAGATGAAAAAAACATGGTTTATAGGTTAAGGAAAGCTTTATATGGATTGAAACAAGCCCCTAGAGCTTGGTATGCAAGATTGGATAAATATCATTTGAAGCTTGGTTTCACTAAAGGTAATGTTGATAGTAATTTATATTATAAGATCACTGATGATGACATATTGATTGTTAAAGTCTTTGTTGATGATATTATTTTGGAGGTGAGGATAAGTTATGTATGGAATTCTCTGATAATATGAAGAATGAATTTGAGATGTCTATGATTGGGGAGATGAAATTTTTCTTAGGTTTGCATATTACTTAGACTGATAAAGGTATTTTCATCTGTCAAACTAAGTATGCTAGGGAGTTGTTGAAGAAATTTGGTATGGAAAATTCTAAACCGGTTGGTACACCTATGGTTAAAAGTGAGAAATTGACTAAGATAGATGCATCAACACCGGTAAATCCTACAAGGTACAAGTCTATGACTGGAGGTTTTTTATATCTGACTCGGACTAGACCGGATATAATGAATGCTATTTATATTGTATCAAGATAGTAGAGTGATCCTAGAGAGAATCACGAGAGTGTAGTGAAAATGGTTTTCAAGTATTTCTAAGGAACAACTGAATATGGTTTGTGGTATCTTAAAAATGATGATTTCATATTATGTGCATATATAGATGCAGATTGGGCTGGAGACGTTGATGACTGGAAGAGCACATCCGGTGGAGCTTTCTCTCTTGGAATGAAACTTATTTTATGTTTCAACAAGAAGCAGTCATATACCTCTTTATCTACTGTTGAAACTGAGTATGTTGTTGTTGCTACTAACTATACACAAGTTCTATGGTTGAAGCAAATGTTGAAGGATATAAGAGTGGATTGTAATGAACCAATAGTTATTCACTGTGATAACTTTGTTGCTATTGACATATCAAAGAATTCGGTATTTCATTATAAGAAAAAGCACATATCTATCAAGTACAACTTTTTGAAGGAGAAGGTGGAAGCAAATGAAGTCAGACTAGTTTATGTGAACGCTAAAGAGAAGATTGCAAATATCTTCACTAAAACTTTGCCTAAGGAATCATTTGAGTACTTCAAATACAGAATGGGGGTTTCTACCCCTTTGGTAGAGACTTGAGTGATGTTGATTGGCATCAGTCCGGTATACATTTACATAGCTACTATTTATTCCAGATTGATGTGTTGGTGCTACTACTCAAGGGGAGTAGTCAGTTGTGTGGTTCAGTGGATTTATGATTTTTCTTTGATGTTTATGTCAGATTTTTGCAATTAATGTCAAAGGGGAAGAGATATATATGTGAAAAACAGAGCTTAACATAATATCAGTCAAAATGAGATCAAATCTTAACAAGGATATCATTCATAGGGGCAGTTTGTTAACTTCATTGTAATATCTTCTTATGGGAGATTGTTGGATGTCTTCCTTTGGGGGAGACTTGTTTGGCATTTCTTGGCACTTGGATGTTTTTCACATCTAGTGTTGCCATGAATGCCAAAGGCGGAGATAGTTGGAAAATTGGAGGAATTGATTATGTGTTGCATTTATGTTTTGTCATTGATGGAAACACCGACTATTTTGGTGGTTTACTGGTTTCCGATAGAGCGGTTGGATTATGATATTGATCCGGTATGCTTCGGTTTTTGGAATTAGTTTGGATTTGTCATTCATGCTATTTATATGTGTATCACGATCAGTTGGTTCAGGATTTGATGACTCAGGAGCTATCATTTGTTGTAGTATGCATTTTGGTCATCGTTAAGGGTTCTACCGATAGAGCTTTGTTGAAGATCTTTTGATGCATGTGATAAGTGGTGTTGTCATGACTTCTAAATGGATTTCAAGATGTTGATGGTTATCTTGTTTGTGTTCTTGTTGATCAGTGGTGTTGGATTTGGGTCCGAAGCTAATGCTATCTTATTCAGGTAGGTTATGGACTAGTTTATGTAACGTGTTGGTGGATGATCCTGATTCGTTACTGGCTGGATCTATCAATTGGATTATGTTGTTTCGGTCTTAGGCCGACTTGGTTGATCATTGGATTGTGGGTTTATGTTATGAATTTATTGTATTATCTTTTAGGTGGCCAACCTAATTGTTAGGTCCCAGGTTGGTATAAATATGATGTAAGATCTCTTTGTAGATCATGGGCATATTTATGGGTTTTTGGGATATAGGATTATCTGTGTGCGAATAAGGTTGTAATCATATGCAAAGGTTTTGGTCAATCATAGGTGATCAAATTGGGTTGGTGAAAGAGGTTTAAGACCTCCGATACTAAGGTTAACTGGAACTGTATTCAAACATAGGAGATGATATTCTTGTAGTTCACTCTTCTTTCTGGATTGTAGTCTGGAATTATTTTGTAGTCAGTGAGGCTTGTTTTGTGATGAGCAATGTGCTCTAGGATATTGGCCTTCTTGTATGTGTAGGCCCCTCTTTTTGTAATCAAATACTTACTGCAGAAGTATTATCTGATGATGGGTAGGCTTCCCACCATGGTTTTTCCCTTTACTGGGTTTTCCACGTACAAATCTTGGTGTTATCTTTTGTGGATGGTTGGTAAATGTTCTGCTGATTATATTTGTGCTTAACTGTTATATATGATATTTCGGTATTTGGTTTATGCATTTCGGTAATAAGGTTTTCATGCTTAAAGTTCTATAATATGTTAACAACTGATTCACCCCCCCCCTCTCAGTTGTTCACCAGTTATCTGAGTTGTCTAACACAAATCATTCATGGAAGTATGAGAATTGATGTGAAGTATTGTGATGTGCAAATTATATCAATGACATTTTAGATGAATATGAAGTGTGTTGAATGTACATGACATAACAGTTGGGACTACAAAGAGTACTACACTACAGACATTTGTCATATGCTTCTTCTTCAGTAGTTCACATTGTGCATAGTATTGTAATTGTATTGCACCTTGCTCTATAGAAGTGATCTTTTGATTGCATGAATTGTATCTTGCCCTAGGTTAGTGTGCCTTAGCCTACAAGTCCATTCAAGGAGTAGTGAGCTCCCTTGGTAGTAATCCTAGAACAAACTTTTTAAAAACATGTTTCATGTACTGTGAGCTAATACTCACTGTGGTTTTTCCCTCATTGTTTTTTCCAAGGTAAACATTCTAGTGTTCTAGTTTGGTGGATGTTATGCTTCATTTCTATTTTTGTCGATATGAATTAATAGCTCTTTAAATTAATGAAGATAAAATTGATGTATGTTGATTCACCCTCCCACTCAACACCTGAGTTGTTCAATAATTTGAAGATGCGTAGAATTTTTGGTTTGCCATGGAAGAATCTTAGGGTCTTTGGTGAGGTGAGATATTTATGGATTATATTCAATTATGAGATATGATCCTTGGTTTAGAGGATGTATGATATTATGTCATAGTGTAGTCTTGAATATGAGTTAGATTTGTGGCATGATAAAAGTTCTCTAGGGAGAAATATATTTTTCAGATCTTACAATCTTATTTCTAGAGAAGATGTTAGATCATGATGTCATGATATGTTATTTATTCTATAGTTGGAGCTTTGACAATGGTTTGATTATTTCTCTCTGGTTTTGAGTATTAATAATTTGTTTGGAGCTTCATGATTTTGTAGGTTGCATTTGAAGTTGGAGTGGATTTATTAGTGGATATTTATGTATACTAGAGAGACGGGTGAGGCTAGATATGTCTTGTGCATGGATATATGAGTAAGAATGGTTACTTGTTATGACTTTTTTCAACAAAAAAATGTTAGGGATCCTACCCTTGGATATGGATGTGAATCCATTATGGACTTGATGAGAAGGTTTCCCTTTATTATAATATTTTATTACTTAGTGTTGTATGCACACGATAATATTTAATACCACTTTTGGTCTACATGGTAGGTAAATGATTTGAGAGGTGTTGCCCACCTGAATATCAAATATATTATTTAAATAATATCTTGTCTTTTCATATGAATTAGTCTTGAATGATAAATTTTTGAAGATTTGTTGAGAAGTAGATGCACAATTTTGTGGATTTTCATTGTTCTTCTTGTTTTGATCTTGAGTTACAGAACTAGTTTTGAGGACTTGTTTGGAGAGGTACAATAAATTACATGTGGCTTTTATAATATTCTCTTTGTTGTGGGAATGGTTGGTCTATTTGATCTACCTTTAGCTTGAGAGGTTTAAATCTATTAATGCCATGTGTTCATTTTAAGTCAAATGGTTAGATGTTGGTATCCTTTGGTTTTAGAATGTTGGAGATCTTACTTTACACATTTTGTAAGTGTTGATTTAAGGATATGGATTGATTTTGTAGGTTTTCTCTTTCCAAACACATTGTCTTCTTTTTGAAGGTTCTTATGTCTATAAATTTTACATTTGAATGGAGTCAAGTGCTGTTAATTTTTATTGTTGATAAAAGTTTGGTAGGTCCTTGTTTTATTTCTTCATTGGTTTAGAGGACTTGGGAGAGTTATTTCAAGATTTTTTATGCATATCATTATATATTTCTTAACACTATGTGATAAAGGAGTTAGCTACAACATCTATTTGAGTACATTCTACATAAACTTGGTATTTCTTGGTCTATTTTTAGATTTGACATTACCCATGTAGTGGGAGTTCATAGATATGCATGTTCTTCATTGTTAATGGTTCCCTTTTATTACATCTTGATTGGCAGAATGATAATGTGATTATAAGTTTATAATTTTTTTTATCGTTTAGGATTTATGAGCTATGAAATTTAGTGGGATGTTTATACCCATAGATTGCATTAAATAATTGAATGTGGATTGCCTAGATCCATAGATCAATTTAGTTTTGATGTAGACTTTGTTTATTGGCCTTATATGTGGTCATTTTCTATATTGGTATGGTGCATTGAGTTGAGATGATATATGCTTATAGTGATGGATTTACATGGAATTAATTGGATTGATAAGTCGATGGTATGGAGTTCTACCTAGGTTGGTTTTTATTACCCTATTTTTGAGGTATGGTTAGATTGAATGGGCTATCAATTTGTTGTGGTTGTCATTCCAATTGATATGAGTAAGACAACTAGTCGAATATTTTTTGTTTAAATTTAATGCTTGTGTTCATGTATAGATTGAGGATTCAATGATAATTGACATGTTTAACCTTAGCATGGTCCTTCTTGGCAGATTCAAGACATAGGAGTGATGGAAGTGAATTTATTGTAATCTTGTATTTAAAGATAGTGCATGTTTGGTCTCTCTTCTTAGCAGATTTTCTTAAAATGTTTTATCTACATAAATATTATGTTGTGAGATGATCTTCTATAGTTGATTGTATTCTTATGTTGCTAATTTGTGCCTCCTTGTTGTTGCTACCTTACGATGATGTTATCTTCTTTTTATTTTTAAGTTCATCTAAGGTGGTTTTATTCAACATGTTAAAGTGGTTGATTAAAGCATGATAAGAAGATTGAAACTCTCTAAATGGTAATTCCATATTAAGGCAATCTAATGATAGATTTGCATATATTTTTCAAGTATTAATATTGTAGTATTCTAAGCCTTACAAGTACCTCAACAATTAGTATTGTAACTTGAATGGAACCTTGATAGTCAATAAGTAGTTAGAGTTTGTTCTTTTATCCAACATTTAGCACTATCATCTTTTAGATTCAACATTGTATTTCTATATTCAAAATCACATGTTGGGTTATCACACATACAAAGATCAAGGTTGTAGTTGCGAGATTGCACCAAAACAAAAAAAAATGACACTTTTTTAATTTGTCATAAAATGACTAATATAAATCTTATTATCAATTATTAAAACAAATCACAAAACATAATCTATACATAAATAGTCCTCATCATTTATAAACCTAGACACTCCTTTTCTTTGTTATCGATTTTACAATTATTTAACCTGATCTTACTACATTTATTTCATCTATAAAACTAAGGATGCATATCCTCTTTATCAAAGTTACAACCATTATGGCTTATCTAAATAATCCTTTCAAAATTCAGCTCTTGTATTGAAGACGATTGTGATTGTTTTATTGTATTTATTTGATCTCTTCATGGGAAAAAAGAAGGAAACAAAAAGAGATATTGGGCTTTATCATGGAGCAAGAAAGCTTAGTTATGGATACCCAATATTGCTGTATTGATATCTCAATCACAATCCGGCCATGACTCAACGCATATACTATTATTGGGACTTGGATCCATTAATGTATCTACCATTCCATGCTTAATATGCTTATCATCTACCCAACCACCACTCCATCCAACCTTCTCCGCCTTCAAACCAAAAGTCATCGCCATATTCGAACGGATTTTCTCGCGTCTTGTTTTAAGCTGAAATTTATTTCAATCTCTCTTATTCAGTGATTTGGAAACTTCCCATAAGATTAATTTGAATAGTTTTCCTGGAGAATTGTGCATAAATCGGGAGGTTTGAGCCAAGATCCAAGCGGCCCAGCAGCTATTGCTTATCAAGTTTATAGAGAAGATGAGATGCTCCAAGTGGAGCATTTACATCACATGGTAAGTCATGTAAACACATCATCACAACCGGCTATCTAGTTTTAGGATGTATCAATACATCTATGTCATTTATACATGATAATTTTATTCTTTCTTATGCATTGATGTATCGTAGAGGTTAGATGGCTATTTCCCAATGCATCGTAGGGGTTGGATAGCTCTTTCCTTGATGATCCATCTATACCCCTCATATATCATAATTTCATTCTTTCATATTTATTGGTGCATTGTAAAGGCTAGATGGCTATTTCCCAATACATCGTAGGGGTTGCATCGTAGAGGTTAGATGGCTATTTCCCAATGCATCATAGGGGTTGGATAGTTATTTCCTTGATAATCCATCTAGACCCCTCATACATCGCAATTTCATTCTTTCATATTTATTGGTGCATTGTAAAGGCTAGATGGCTATTTCCCAATACATCGTAGGGGTTGCATCGTAGAGGTTAGATGGCTATTTCCCAATGCATCATAGCGTTGGATAGTTATTTCCTTGATAATCCATCTATACCCCTCATACATCATAATTTCATTCTTTCATATTTATTGGTGCATTGTAAAGGCTAGATGGCTATTTCCCGATACATCGTAGGGGTTGGATAGCTATTTATTCATAATTATGACTTTGATGGTACTGATCAAGCATTTGGATGTTATGTGGTGTGTGCATATGCATGGACTTGTGTATGTGTGTGCGTGCTTTTTTGTATGTGTATATGCATGTGTTTTTGTATGTATGAACATGTACATGTTTGTGCATTTGTATGTGTGTCTATTTGCATGTGCTCATGCATGTCATTTGTTCACTTAAAAGTGATTTAGAAACACTTTAATTCATAAGACATTGCAATGGTTGAATCTATCTTGCATTTTTTAAAGTTTAGTCATTACATTGACCTATTATTTCATTTATTCTTTTGTTCTAGAGTGATTGAGGATGTTATAAATTTGTCTATGTTTTGTCATGCTATCATATTAGATATATTTCTACCCCCTTAAGTGAATGTTAAAATGTCTTATACTTTCATTTTTCTTGTAAAACCATTGCTCTTTTATGTCACCCCACCAAATAGAGTTTTGATTCTTTATTTGTCACCATCCTTTGAACCTCTTTTGTTTTATGTTACAACTAATGCACCTAAACATAGACCTATAATACTTCATATTACATCTAATTCATAAAATTATTATGTAGTTGGACATACTTATCATAGAGTGTCTAGGGGATAAAAATAAATGTTGAAACAATTTTCACAAACTATAAATCTTCGTTTGTCTCTAGTCAAATTGACAACCAAGACACATAAAATATATGTTTTAATTGACAAACTTCCAAATAGTCAACATAAGATTTGGATCTATTGGTTTATTGTGTACATCAATTTCATATAGAGATATTTTATGAAAGGATATTTAAAAGTTTAAGGTTAATTAAAATATATTCAACCTCAAACAATTACTATATATTAGGGCCATTCACATACAACCTAACATTTTCTTTAATTCTACAAAACTCCCAAAACTATAATTTTGGTTGCTTTTTGACATTTAAATATAGAAGACATCTTGATTGACGATGCTCTTTACTCTTGGACCAACCCCTTTCATTTGATCCTTGGACATTTATAATACAATATTTTATTGAGATGGTCATGGATTCATGCAATGAATATGTAGTTCTATTATAGTATATTGAAAGCTAAAGTTTATATACATGGGAAGATGTTTTATGCATATGATAATCCATTAGGTCAAACATGAGATGGTTGAGGATAAAATTTAGTTGGTATAAAAAAAATCAATTAGCAAGAGAAGCAACAAATAAGAAGAATGAAATCATAAAGACAAACAAAAAGAGGAAGATGTCTTATAATATGATAATGCCACTTTTGGTGATGATTGAGATACATTAAATTTCACACTTTTTTTTCTTGAGTGAGTATATGATAGATGCTTTAAATTTTCATATATCATATTTATATATGATTGGATGTCACTTAAAAATAAAGATGATAATAAAGATTCTAAAGTGGATTATGCATATGATCAAGGATTAAATACTAACATGTTTTGAGTGTAGATTCATCTATTTCATGTCCAAATTATTTTCAAGGACACACAGTTCACAATTTAGAATAGTGTAGAAACTTGGATATGAAATACTTCATGATAGTGGTAGACTTAATAAGTTTAATTAAAACAAAGAAAAGAAAATGAAACTCTTAGATACTTTCTACTACATAATACTAAAGGAATAATGTCAAAATATAAAGAGTGCCCAATTTCTATGATATATATAATTCGGTTTTAGTCTGATATATCTTTTACATATAGGATTACACATAGCACATTATATCTCACATCTCATTATTTAGTTATAGTGGAGTTTTATTTATTTATCCAAGTGCAGTGATTGATTCATCTTATGACTCAAATTTACTATTGCTTATAATCTTAATAGATAATTTTCATCTAAGTGTGTATTGCCAATTATTAAAGGCACGCCATTCACCTAAAACATCAATGTACATATAAAAAAATGTAAACCATAAAAAAATGTAATTATGTGTATGACTAGTAAAAGTATTTATAATAAAAAATATCTAATATCATGGCATGCTGAAAAAAATCATAGGGAGAAAACAATCCTTGTAATTGAATTACCTATTCTCAAGAAAACCCACATCCATGTATAAGTTGTTTATGTCATAGTTTCTACAACTAGTTTATCAAATGGTTTTTCCCACTCCTTTGATGCCCTACACTTAAACCATCCACTAAACCTACTAGTATCCTACTAAATTTGTGGGGCATATTATCTTCAATTCCCTAAAGAATTCCATTCAAACTAGTAATCACAATATTGTCATAGGCCTAACACTATACAAGTGTAGCTCCTATAATGCCCTTCTCACCCAAGTCAAGGAAAACATGCTCATACTATGATCTATAAATGGGATAGAAAACATCAACCATACCTATAGCCATATGTTCATGGTGGATTTTGTTATGACTTATCATGTTATTCCATCTAACACTTGGAAGAATTATCTTAAGAGCATTCCATCATCAATCAAAAGTATAATCATTTCATTTTAGCACTTCAATTCAATATTTCCTTTAGATTTAGCCTTTACCCTACCAAGGGTAATCTCTCTTTCTAATTATCATTGTTGTAGTGAAGGTTAACACATACCCAGGGTTTGACTTAGGGGTATGTGCACAAAGATGGTGGTTAGAAAAGTGGACACCACCCAAAAAAAAATGAAAAAACAAGCAGCGCGTACGCGATTCTAAAATTTGAAATCACCCCATACGCGCTTAGGTTCGTTGTTCTCGAGCCTAAAAAAAGATAGCGCGTAGATGTTGTCTTTAGGAAAGTGAGCGCATACGCGCTGCTTTTAGGAAAGTGAGTGCGTACATGATGCTTTTAGGAAAGTGAGCGCGTATACGCTCATAAGCCCTAAAGAGCTGCATACGCGGTACTTGTCAAAAAAGTTTTTTTTAAAATAACCGGGTCTTATTTTCCCATGACCACGACATTTTTTCCTCCATTTCCTCCACGAAACCGCGAATAGTCTGCCTCATTTCTCCTCTAGACACTATGGATAAAGGTTATTTTTTCTTAATTTTTGTCTTTCTTTCCCATTTATTCAATTTGTTTTATGTTTTGAATTTAATTTCATTTATTTTGATTAGTTTTTTTTATTATTTGTTTCAAAAACCAGATTCTGATAACACACAACAAGAACAACAAAATGCACCTCTTGAAAACCCCGAAGAAAACCCACAAGATACACCTCCAGTTCCTCCTTTTGATCATACACTTGAAACATAGGAGCAATCGATTAATCAATTAGGACAAAACACGTCTAAAATAAATAGACTAATTAATAAATTGAAAACATCTAAGCTTGAGAATCATAAATCCCTCGCCACTAACCTAGAAAATTAACTAGTGGTGCCACAGCCGTTTCCACACAAATTACAAAATGGGGAAACTTTAGGGATAGGTGTTGTCAATGCTATGCTGATGGGTTATCATAGGAGGGAGTGAAAAAAAATATATTAGTAAACAAAAAATATGTGCCCTTTTTGTTGATCCTAAAACTGGTGAGTCGTTAGCTCTTAATGCAAAGAGGTTTCCCATATATTGGTGTACTAATGTGCAGATGAAGAATCTTTTCTGGCAGAGGTGATGGATGGCCTTTGATGATCCACCTTGTAATAATTATGAGGTGCCATCATATTTTTTGAGAAAATTATATTGTGAGTTTGTCCTCAATGTGCGACCAAACTATTTTTACATGAGAGAGTTCCATGGTAGAGGTGGCGGCTCTACCCAAGATAGACCTGGAGCCCGTAGGCGAGTAGCCCCGGAGAGTTGTCACCCCCTAGCACCCAAACCCAAGGTGCATCAGGTTGTCCCAGTAGAATTGAAAGAGTCAATGGAGTTACAGAATCTTCAGGCAGCCACAACATTGATCGGTGCCATCATCCAGCATGGGATGTCGTTAGCACACCCTCTTGTACTGGATGATGAGCCATTATTTGCTCCAGGTGGTGACAGAGAGCCCATTTAGCATTTGTGTGTCAGTTGCTCGGGGATATGCTCAGGGATGGATGACGAGGCCGCTATAGATGGATCAACATCTCATTCGTGCATGATTTGCGAGAGTAGATGTCAGGCCCGCATGGCTAAGGATTTGGCGCTGACAGAGGAATTGATGGACATGTTGTTTGCCCATCAGTCACAGACATAGGTGTGTTGATTTGAATTCATATCATTTTATTTATCAGTCACTTTAAATTTGTAATTACATAAATAAATTTTCATTTATACATCGATTTAAATTGAAACAAATAATATGCATTTTAGGTTGCAGTAGTGGTATCCCATACTCCTCTTATCATTATTTTTTTGAATCAAAACTATTAAACAATCACAATGATATTGAAAAAACTAATAAGAACACCAATTCAATCATTTGAAATCATGCAAAAAAAAAAATCACTTACTTCTATGTATAAAACAGTGATAGAAGTGTAGACACAGTTGCAGTGGGGCCTTCAACAACCTCAAAAACTTCTTTTGAGGCCGTTGAGGCTCTTGGGCAAATAAAACTATGTCTAAGTACCCCGTATGTGGTATATTAATAACCGCGTGTGTGTTGTTAGTCCCTAAAATGTTGGCAAGCCCAATAGTATTTTTTTTTCACCTTGTACATGCTCCTACGCCTTAAAAATGTTATGGCAGGGCAACAATCTAATAGGCTCAATACCCCGTATGTTCTATTTGTAGTAAATAAAATGTGAAGGAAAAAGGAGAGAGAGAGAGAGAGAGAGAGAGAGAGAGAGAGAGAGAGAGAGAGAGAGGCACCTTGTATGCGCTTGAGAGGGGGAGAGAGGGAGACAATACACATACATACACACACATGTGTGTAGATATATGTACTTAATATATTATATATTATATATTATTAGATACATATATATTATTATATATAAATATGTATTATATAGTTATATATTATATGTATATACACATATTATATATACAATATCATATTATATACACTCCCAAATTTTAAACAAATGTAGCGCATACGCGTTGTTTATAGTAAAGATAGAGCGTACACGCTTCTTACACCATAAGTACCCCGTACATGCTTTTGATTGTTTAGGCTTGGAAATAGTCCTAGATGACAAAGCTATAGTTTGGAAGTTTGATTTCCCTCCATTTCTCTTCTTTTTGACGTGTTTTATTTTATCAACTTGGTTTCTTGACTTTGTCATCATTAGGTTTACAATTCATCAAGTGGGTATTTCTAAAATTACCACCATATTTTCACCCATCTTTTGAGCTTTCTAACTATATTTTTTTAAAAAATTTGAACAACAATAACATATTATTATTGAATTTATTTTACCAATGTCTCCATAGTTCTCACAGACATACATGTACCATTTTTTTAATAACTTTTGATCTACTTATCCAAATTTAAAAAACTTTATATATTATTGTAGTGCACTTGATTCTTTACAATTTAAAAAAAATAAAAATTGTATTTTTGATTTTTTAGTGCAACTTATGCTTCGTGCACGAACATGTACTTAATTTTCAGGATGTGCTCTATTGGAAAAATCATAAAAAAAAAATACTCATCAAAAAATTACAAAAAAGTACACATCTTCTAGTGCTCACTTTTAACTATCTTTCTACCAAAGGATTTGTCAAAATACTAAATCTAACTATAAATTTTTTGATGCGATCATCAGACACTATGTTATGTTTTTCAAAAAAAAAATCAGGGTTTGTTTTTCGTGCACAAAGGATTTGACCCCCTTAATCTTATCCAATTTTGAAAAAGTTTAGTAGTTTAGAAACTAGATTCAGAGTACTACAATATTTGTTTTTTGATTATCTTCATATCTTGAGTGGATGAATTTCAAATGTTTCCTCCAAGTTTAGGTTCACCTGATTTCAGAAAAAAGTTGTCCACTTATTACCCCTTTTTGACCACCATATTTGTGCACTTACCCTTAGGAAAAATCCTATATATCCCAACACTTCTCCTCTCTTTTTTGTGTGTAGGTGATAAATCCGATGGTAGAGAGTTAAAAATACAAAAAGTATAGATAGAGATACACAATTTTAGATTCAGAATAGGCAAAAAAACCTTGGTCATTGTTTAAAATTGAACAATGATATATTCTTTTTTTCTTTCAAAATTTTGGGATGATGATCTAAAGAAAATCTTGGTGCAAATTTTGCACATTTGAGTTGAAAAAAAACCCCTTGGACTATGACACCTAGCTATAGTGATGAACACTTTTAGGCCCAAATTGCAGACATAGGTTCCTCTATGCACCTCATTACTAGTTTTGTACATCTCAGTTGACTCTCAATTTTGTATTTGTCTATTTGTGCTAATTATTACCAATTTTGCATCATTTAACCCAGTTCTAACATTTTCACATCTAAATCACTATCCAATCATCAACAATCAAAAGAGAAAAATATGTTGGCAATTGACACACAATTGGTTGGTTTCAATATGTTGTCATTGATGGCAACATAGCAATATAGCAACATGGCAACATGTTCCGACTTCATATTTTGGGTTAGTTGTGTACTGACAGGCACTTCATAGACACTTCACTGACACCGACAGGTTGGAAGGAATTCTTTGGTTACCGGCAATGCAGACCGACATGGTTCGCATTCAGGTTATCGATATTGGAGGCCAAAATCATTTGGGAGATATGGCATCGGAAATTGTTTTTGATATTCATGTGTTTATGCTATTGAGCCGACATGTATATTCATATTGTAATTATCTTTGTAAGCCGACATAAGGCATGATGAATTGTGAAGGGGTATATAGGTCAGTTGGTTAGATCATTTTGTAATATGTATTAGGAAGAAAATAATGAAGGAGATGCAAAATATATGAGAGAGATCATGTATGTGAGGATATTTATGTAAGGGGTATTCCGATAAAGGGTTTAGGGTTTCAGACTGGAACAAACAGAGCTTAACCGGAACTGTATTTAGGCATAGAAGATGCTATCTTAGCAGTTCAATCATTTCTTCGGATTATAGTCTAGATTTGTATGTAGTTAGTGAAGCTCCTTTTGTGATTGAGCAGTGTGCTCTAAGCTGTAAGCCTTCCTGCAAGTGCAGGCTCCTATATTTTGTAATATCACTTCATATGACCAGTGGATTGATATTGTGGGTCACAAATCCCACTGTGGTTTTTCCTCTTTGAGGTTTTCCACGTATAATTCTATGCTCTATGGTATTCATTTGTGTGATTGGCTTATCGGTTTCTTTACTTCTTTCAATTCTATATGTACTGGTATACCAATTCGTGAATGCATGTTTTAATAAGATTAAAATTAATCATTTTAGTAGAACACCGATTCATCCCCCCTCTCAGTGTTCTTGGATTCCAACAATTGGTACTATAGCCTTGTGCCTCAGAGGAAGTTTAACAACTTGAAGAAGATCTTGAATTTGGAATCCATGGATATGAGTTTGGAGAAGCAAGTTGAGGTAGCACGTGAAGATTATGATGTTGAAAGGTTGAAGAACTTGAAGTTACAAGATGAATTGAATTTTGCTCAGGAATTCATTCTTGCCCTACAAGAGAGACTGACATTTGTTCAGGCTAGGAGGAAGGAACTTTTGTAGAATAAGGATAATGAAGAGAAAGATGCATTTAATCAGAGATGTTTGAAGTTGAGTCAGGAGAACATGGTTAAGAGGAATGAAATGCAAGCTATAACTATGAGGATGTCTAAAGAGATTGAGGACTGAAAGAAAAAGGAAGCAAATCTTGTTGTATCTCTGAAGAAAAAATTTGAAGAATGTGGAAGGTTGGTTCATGAAAATGATATGCTGAGAACTGATTTAGTACAATCCCAGAGTAATGAATAAGAGCTTGAGAGACAAATGATAATTCTGAGAGATGATCTCACTATTGCCAGTGAGTATAAAGAAAAATTCAAGATTAGTTCAGCACAACTTGACGAGTTGTTGAAGAGACAAAGGTAGAATGGAGATTCCAATGGAGTTGGATTTGAACAAGGTCAGAGTTCTGGTACTGCAAATGAAGATCAAAATCATAAGGCACCGATAAGGCAGTTTAATGCTTATAAATTTAATGGTAGATGCTTTGTTTGTAGCAAATTTGGTCAAATGGCTAGGCAATGTAGAAATAGAGAAAATCAGAATCTCGATTCTACTCCCAGTCAATGTTCTAAATGTAATAAGTATGGTCATAAGACAAAAGATTGCAGAATGAATGTTAAATGTTATGCATGTGGAAAATTTGGACATATGGCTAATAAGTGCAGGTCAAGCAATTACACCGGTTTTAGCAAAGCAATTCAAAAGAAAAATGTTACATGTTATGCATGTAATGAGGTTGGACATATTGCTAAGTTTTGTAGAAGTAGAAATCCACCGATTGGTAATGAAGGATCAAATGAGAAAGGAAAAGAGAAGGTTAATGAAATTTGGTGAGATCATACCCAAAGATGGGTCAGGAAGTCTAAAGAACAATCAGTAGATGGAAATGTACCGGTTACTCAACCGAAAGAGGAGGTTGCTCTTGCATCGGTAGGAAGCTCATTTGGTAACTATGGTAGATCCCTTAGGGGTAGGCAAAATTCATGAAGATGTTGCATATGCACCGGGAAGAGGTTCTAGAAGATATTCCAGACATTGGAGATGCTTATTAGGGATGGAGATTTTTGATCGAGATCCGATATCTTCCACTGGAAGTCATTTATATCAATGACGAATTAGGGTTTCTTGGAGGTTAAAAGGATGAATTCACTTCATTTCTGATCACTTTGCAATAAGCGTGATTCAGAGGAAGTCAAAGGTGATTTAGAGTGATCGATATCATCTTGAGCGATTTCACCAGTGATCAGAAGAGGTCTTTAGGCTTTTTCACCCATAGCTATTCACATGTATTTATCTTTCATCATGGAAGTGAGATAATCAACTGAACCTATGTTTATTGCAAATTCTACTGTAGTTGAGGTCAAGGACCGTCCCAGGCCTATTTTCAAGTGATATCCGCATATTGCTACTTTGGACGATTTAGTTGGCGCATTTTCCCATGTCTCGAAAGGAGTCATGTATGTCAAAGATGTTAGAGCTTATATTCACCATCATATTGAGGATTTCAGAATGACAGATATTAAGAGCATGTACATGAATGAGTTAATGGGAGATTATGGAAATACTAAGGATGAATACCAACATATTGCGGATCTAGGGTTTACCGACATTCTGGATATTCTAGAATTTGAAGATGAAATTGTTAGATATGTTTTGAGTAGGGTGCATGGAGATTTTATCTGGTTGGATAGACCATATAAGATTTTGAAGGAGGCCATCAGGGAAATCATTGGTTTACCGTAGGTTGGACAACATCCGAAGAAGAAGGTTTCTAATGATCAAGTCAACAAGATCATTGACCCAACATCACACAAGCGATCAATGAGGATTAGTACTATCATTGATAGATATATCAGATTCAGAAGTATGGTCATTGGTTACAAGGCAACACAATCAAATTTCCTGAATTCTATTTCTAACTCTTGCATTTATGCAATTCATAAAATGATGAGGGAGAATGAGAAGTTAGATCTATGTGGTTGGATTTTGGATGAATTGTTGATTAACCTAGGAAAGATTAAAGGAGAGAAGAAAGGAAAACTCTGGTATGGAAACCTAATTGTCTGTTTAATGTTGTTTTTCATCAATGAGACTCTCGGTTTTGGGAAAAGACAATGGGCATTCCATATCCCGGTAGGGAGGCAACTAAAACAATCAATTGCTACATTGGGTAGTCAGAAAGATGACAAAGTGTGGGGTTACTATAAAGAATTTCAAAAGGCTATGAATTCTAGGGTGAGGGTTCCAAAGCACATTGTTGAGAAGTACTCAACTGAGATATGCTTCATGGTCAAGAAAGATGAAACTCTGATGGAAGTTGTAAGACCTCGAAAGATTTGGATTGAGGAAATGGGTTATGAAGTTGATGCTCAAATTTTTGATGCTTATGCACAAATGCTAATTGAGGCACATGTTGATGAATCTATAAAAACCTTTGGTACTGCTAAGAAGAAGAAGCAATGGGTTGAAGTTGAGTTGAACTGAAAGAAGAGAGAGAAGCAAGAGGGCAAGGCAAGTAAATTTGTTGAAAAAGTTTCACAAGACATTAAGGCATTAATTGATGTCGTTCTGGAGAAAGGTAGAAAAATGAAATAGCTAGAAATATTCATTGAGCCAATTGTAGCTGAATATGGATATGATGATGACACACCCTTGGCATTCAAGAGGGTATTGAGGAAGAAAACTGAAGAGTCTAAGGAAGAAGCTGGTTAGGAAAGTTACTATAAGGGTAACGACACAAAAAAGAGCACAAAATGAAACACCTTCAGCCCCATCTAGTACTAGAAGAAGGAAGAAGGATGAAATTGATATTGCACTTGTACCTGGTAATGTAACTATCATTCCACCCAAGACTTGTGCACAATTAATGAATGAAATAACTAAAGATGACATGTTAAAGAATGTGCAATTTTATTATGAGCATTTGGATGATGTTGAATAAAGAGAAGTAGAGGAATTAGTTTTGTTGTATTTGGATATTTATAAGAAAGCCTTGTTAGAAATTGAAGACCAAATAGTGGCACAGTTATACAATCTTTTAGATGCTAGAAGATTATCAACAATGCAAGAGAACAGGCATATAAAGATTCAGGAATTGTTATCTATTTGTGTTTCTATTACTCCAGAGGAGATGAACAAGACACTTGAGGTTGCAGATAGGAAAATATTCAACAACAAGCATAGAATAATTAGTCTTATGTTAGGTAGGGTCAATGAGATAATCAAGGAGACACACAAGGCATGGGTTAAGTTCTTTGAAGAAAACTATGGTTTTTATACTTCACCGGAACCTAAGAAAGATACTACAGACATCCCGGTTGAAGGGAAAGGTAAAGGTATTGTGGGTAGTTCACCCTCAATTTTGAAAAATATTAAAATAGTAGATATTGAGCCCTCGGTAGAGACTAATGTATAAGAAAATGTTGAGATACCAATAGATATAGAGAGTATAAAGGTTGCAAATGTACAGGTTACTAATGTTGAGGACAACAGTTCTCCAGATATGAATGTACAGGATGAGGATACAATTCCTAGGGAGGAACTCATAGTTGTTGAGACTGTACCAAGTGGCAAAGCCACCAGTGCAAGTGAGGAAGCTATAAAGGTTAAAATATCAGAGGAGAAGAAAGGGGAATCCGACAGGGAACCGGTAGTGAGTCCATCATTGTTGTCAATTGACATCTCGCAGGTTGAAAAGAAAAGCATAACAGAGATGAGTTCTACTGAACTTATGATGATGGCTGCATAGAAAATGATGAAGGAGGGATCTATGGATAAAGGGGTTATTGATCAGTCTATCACTGTTTTGCATAGACGAGTCCCGAAGTGCAAGTTTGACAATGAAGCGAGCCCATCTAGAAAGCTTAAGACAATCATAGAGCATATTTCAAAGGATTTTTCAGTCTTTACAACAAATATCAAACCGACGGGCACTGGAGAGGTTTACATAGGCAAAGAGAGATACATTTGATCAAATGATTGAGTTAGAGAGGAAGGAGATTAATGATAAATTGAATTTGATAGATAACTCTTTAAGGAAGTGTACTAATATCTACAGAGTATGTTGTAATACAAGTTTACTCACAACTAAGATAAATAAAGGGTTTAGGGTTTCAGACCAGAATAGATAGAGGTTAATTGGAACTGTATTTAGGCATAAAAGATGTTATCTTAGCAGTTCAATAATTTCTCCAGATTGTAGTTTGGATTTGTATGTAGTTAGTGAGGCTCCTTTTGTGATTGAGCAGTGTGCTCTAGGCTGTAAGCCTTCTTGCAAGTGCATACCTCTATATTTTGTAATATCTCTTCATCTGGATAGTGGGTTGATATTGTGGGTCACAAATCCCACTATGGTTTTTCCTCTTTGAGGTTTTCCACATATAATTCTATGTGTTATGGTATTCATTTCTGTGATTGGCTTATTGGTTGCTTTACTTCTTTCAATTCTATATGTACCAGTATACCGATTGGTGAATCCTTGTTTTAATAAGGTTAAAATTGATCATTCTGATAGAACACTAATTCACCCCCCCTCTCAGTATTCTTAGATTCCAACAAAATCAATCTAAGCACCCAACTCTATTAGACACAATGCACCATTGATAGGTGGGTGAATCAGTGGCTCTCAAACTTTTCCCTTTAACTAGCCTATTTGAGTATACCGGTTAACAGATCTAACTTAAAGAAGACTCACCGGTTAGTGGGGAGATCAAAAAAATGCAATCACATACAAAGGGACATCACATAACACCAACATATACGAGGAAAACCCAAGATGGGAAAAACCTCAGTGAGCAATGCTTTTGGAGTCTACCGCTCCAATCTAGCATCACAATGAAACTTTGTTACAATGTTTACGACACCAACCCAAGGAGCTACAACCCCTGATTTAGGGAACCAACCCAAGGAGCACCATCCCCTAATTGATTTATGGGCTACAACCCCTGCACCGAGCTACAACTCAGTGATCACAATGATCATTTAAATACAAAAGTAATATCCTGGTTACAAAAGAGTTTTGCAACCTCTACTCACAATTTATTTTTGTCGCTGAGACACATTATCAACTACACCGGTTCACTCTTCTGCTACTCTCATCTGATGCTGCATTTGTCAATACTATACTCTGCCAGTTCTATGTCTTCTTTCTCTACAACTTCCTTCACTTCTGCTCTGTCGGTATGGGCACTACCGGTTCTGCTACCGGTTAAACGCTTCAACTTGTTTCTCCTCCTCACACTCAGTCTCCTCTTAGTTACTCGATGAGTACTTGACTGATTTTCTCACACACCCAACCACTTCACAACAACACTATCTTCTTCTATTCAATAGCCCTATCAATATCTTTGGCTCCAATATTTATAGCCTGGTTTTCTTGCCAAAAGACAATACAAATCTCAAGTGGTTAGGGTTTCCTCATCAACTTCAAGGCAAATCAAATCCAATTAGATCTTGTTCGATCTGATCTCCCAGACAACAAACTATACATCTTTTCCATTAATATGCCTTTCAATACACATCTTCTAATCTTAGCAACCACGACCTTGTCTCTTGACCTGCCTCTATAAAAATTCCATTAATGTTTCTGTTGTTTCCTTCTCAAGGTATTCTCACAATCTGATCTTCTTGCTTAGATCTAGGGGCCAACGAATCCCCGATTTGTCTCTGTCGCTCATTCTTCCTCGAGCTACACTCTCTTGATCTGATCCACAAATCATGATATCCATATTAAGTGCACACCTGTAGAAACACCTATCTCTACACGACACTCCACCAACCTCTACATGCTTGCCACATCATCTCCACATGGCTTCCATGTCAGAATCCTCCTCTCCTTGAACAATTATGTCGGTATGGATTGGACCACCGACTAATTCCATTACTGGGTTCATCTACTGGTATACTAACCCTGCTGGTTAAACCTTCAAATTGGTCCGTCATCAACCTTGAATTCTGCTTCTCTTTCGGTGAACTACTCAATCAGTTAGCACTCTTGCTAACTTGCCTTAAGCACAACTTCATCAGATGGGGAGTCTTCTTCATCTGCACCTTGTCCATATTATTGGTGAACATTCATACCAGTAAAACCTCATGATGACACCATGTCATCAACCCTCAACAAACTCTATCTTCAATCAAGCCATTTTCCTCTATCTGCATCTGCTCAGCCTTTCCTTCTCCCTGATTAGCTCAGACCATATCACAACCAGTTTGTCAAAGTGACAAATACATCACTCTTCATCTGTACTGACATCTCAACATGCCTTGTCATTCAATCTAGTGCATATCCCTGATTTCATGCACTTGAGGCATTCCTTTGATTCACTGGTAGATCTGGTGTGAGCCTTCAAACACTTTCCTTTACCTCTTCTTCCTTCTCTCACAGGACTATAATGCACATTATGCATAATAGGAGATAAGTTCCACTTACCGGTGGAGTAACACCTTGTCTTTTGCATCCTGTAATGCACGCATGTGACTTCCCTATTTGTGCAACACATTTTCAAATAGGCACATGTGATCCGGTGTGGGCACATTCACTGTCAGACATTTCTTCTCATGATGATTTCATCTTCATCTGCTGGGAGTCCTGATGTTCTACAACCTCACAGCATACCCGTGACCTGTTCATTCTTCTCCTCTAGTGTTGATGTGATTTAGTTAACATTTTGCCTCTTCATCACAAACAACATCCAAACACCTTGCTCATCCTGCTTGTACACTGGTCATGACCTTTGCAATATGACAACCACTCACTTAGTTGATTTGACTTCTCCATGTCAACACATCACTTACCAGTTGACACCCTTTCCTTACTAGTGATATCATGAATATCTCATCCTGTACTCCTCCATGATAGTGTTGCACATACATCTCTCATACCGGTATATCTCATCATGTACTCCTCCATGACAGTATTGCACATACATCTCTCATACTGGTAGTCATCCCATACCAGTTGACATCAATGACAACACAATGCAAACAATCTCCCCCTTTGGCATTGATGTCAACACATGAAGTATTCGACATACTACATAATCTCTCTCCCCCTTTCTATAATACATGGGTTCTCAACACATGTAGTATGTTGTATACTACTGAATCCTTCTCTTCCTTTGACAACAATGGCAAAGGGTACTATCAAGGTATCATTCCTCCTTGTATTTACTGAGCACTGACATAATTCTTTCTCCCCTTTTTCTTTACCATATGTATCTCTTGTTTTGATACAAATTGTTACATCTTCTCAAGTCACACCACTTGAGATGGAGGACTCAACCATCAGCTAACACCAATTGAGCATGCAAATTTTATACCACTTGTTAAAATACTCAAATGCAGAGGGATGTGTCAGTGAATACTACTCACCTGCCAGTCAAACTGCATCACTTCTCGTTTGATCCCAAATTTCTTTAGAATCAAGTGTGATTGTACTATGAATACAACCAGCCAAATGACAAGTAGATACCCATAACAATGAAACTCTCTTGGGTATTCCTACTGTAACTTCCATCATCTACACTTTGGGCAATCAGTGCACTTACACTTTCAAGCTCAAGCATGTTGACCTTGCATCATAACCACTTGAACTTCCCCCGAGTCATACATCTCAGGTCCTTATCTATGATCAGGTCCAATACCGGGGTTCCAATCAACTCCATATACCAGTTGAGCTATGCAAATGTGATCATTTGATGATCTTTCAGTTCCATTATATCCACCACAACCTATGACATGATCTTGAATCTTCACAATGCCATACAATGACATCACCATGCCATAAATTAAATCAGTTGGCCCAAAGACATGCATGCTTGCTTGGTCAAACACTTGGCCAACATATGTCATTCAGGTTTTTTCCAATACCACCTGAGACATAAACTTCACATTCCATGCTACTGGGGATATTGCAATGATTTCCATCCTCATTGTCTTACATAACCTGTAAGTACCTGTTAGCATTTATGCCAGTAACATTCTGCATGTACCAGTTTCTTGTACCAGTTCACTATCTCTACCAGAGAACCTTCCTATGACTCCTAACCTTTGTGTGACTTTGTATTTTATTCCAATAGTTATCTCATCATACTTGACACAACAATAGTGATCCAACATTCCTCTATAGGTGTGTAGTTATGGCAGCCTCTACACACACTTATCTTCTCATTTTCTTCCTTCATACTGGTAGCAGTTTGTTCTTCCATGTGTCCTTCTTCACTGAGGGGATGACTGATAAATTCATTGTGCTACTCCCCCTGAGGTCCTGCATCTCCTCTATGCCTTAGGAGATATCACTTGTGTATTGAATGCATAGTGCTTGTCCATGATCTTCTTCCTCCATACCTGCTTGGTCTTATTCTTCTTCCCATTTTCATTCTTGGGAGCAGATCTTTCCTTCTTCTCCTGATGGGTCTTTTCATTTCCGGATTCTACATCACACATAGAAGCAATGCTATAGTAGCACACAACATTCATCCCAACTTCATGATTGGGGAATCTCTTAACAAACTGGTTTGGCCATCTTCTCTTGGTCATGTTGTTGTGTCTAGCAGCTAAAACCAGTGGACCTCTTGCTCCTACAGAGACATTTCTTCTTTGGTTCAATGCAGGTCTCTGACTTCCATATGCTCTGTATCCACCTTTCTATAGAGCATAGTTGTTATACCGGCCTCCATGTGACTGCAAGTTCCTCTTCCTGCATTCAAACTCTCTATGCCTAAATCCATTGGAGCAATAACATACAACATTTGTATTTTTAGGGACAACAAATGGATTCTTTCTAGCATAACCAGGAGAGGAGAAATGCATGTATCTACTCCTGGACACATTTTTCTCATGTGCATGATGTCTATGAGATCCTAGATTATTCCTTCTAGATCTCTTTCTACATTCTTCCGCCCTATGGCCATAAGCATTACATGCAAAGAAATAACTAGTAAAGGGTGGCATCAGACTTACAAATTTATTCTGCCATGCATGGGGAGATCTTACCGATTTAGGATCTCCACTTCTCCTTCCTTGAGAATGATCTTTGGTTGTCCATTCTGGTTAGTTCTTCCATCTGGTCTCTTCTTCTCCCACACTTGCTTTGCCCTATGGGTGGTAGCATTTCTTTGTCCTCTGCCGGTAGGAGGTCTTCTTTGCTAACTTCTCATGTTTTTGCTTTCGGTGAAGTTGTCTTCTCCCAACTTCCCTTTACCTTTGGGATCTGCATTGTTCCTCTTTCTTGCAGCACCAATCTTCATTCTTGTATGTAAGTCTTCACCGGTTGTACTTAGGTCAACCTTCTTCCAGGGAGCATTTCTGACAAAGAAGGTCTGGCCTTTGTTTTCTCCATTTGAGGAGACAAACAAAATGTAGCATTCACTGACACCACTTCCTAAACCTTCAGTGTCCTTGGCATGCTTTTTCTTCTTCAACAACTTGTCCAAGGCATCACTGCTACCATCAAACCGGATTCTTACCTTGAGCTCATCTTGACACTTCTCAAGGTCATTTCGGAGAATCTCCATTTCTCCAAGAAGCTTCTGATATTCTTTATCTTTTACCTCTAGCTCAGATGTTAGATCATTACACCTGCACTCCTTGGTGCCTTCTTCTTGAGTCTTCAACTCTGAGATGCATTTCTCAGATTCTTCAAGGCATTTGATCAACCAGTTTTGCTCCACTATAGCAACATTCTTGAATAGCTTGTATTCCTTTCTTACTCTATTAAGTTCTTAAAGTGCATTTACAAGCTCTCCTTCAAGATCAACTTCTCCTTCATCTTCTTCTTCACCTTCACTATCAAATAGATCTTGATGGCTAGATCTATCTACCTTGTCTCCTTCTTCCTCATCATCACTTTCAAACACATCATATCCGTGGGATCTATTTTCCTTATCACTTTTAGATGTGTGCATCTCATCTTCTGATTCTTGATCCATGAAGAGGTGGGTTCCTTCATCATCGTTGTTGTAGCTGCTAGCAGATTTGCCTTCATCATCTATAGATACATGAGATGCATTTCTCATTATATCATCACAAGCAAGTTTTGCAGTAGTGGGCTTATTTCCATAAAGCTTCTTCAATCTCTCCCATAAGCTTTTTGTTGATTTGCATTTATCCACCTATGAGGAGACATCACTGGATAGCCCACTGATTATAGCCTTCATTGTTGTTTCATTGTACTGGTTTCTTCTTTTTGCATCTGAATCGATGGGAGGAGTGACTTTATTAGGGCATCCATTTACAACAAACATCCACACATCAAACCCTAAAGAGGATAGGTAGAATTCCATTCTACAAATCCAAATGGAATAGTTTGAACCATCAAAAACTGGAGTAGGGATTAACACTAAATAAACCATTGTGTCCTTAAGCCAAAATCTACCCAAGCTGGAGAAAGCCCATCTGACTAGGAACCTAGGCTCTGATACCAATTGTTAGACACAATGCACCACTGAGAGGGGGGTGAATCAGTGGTTCTCAAACTTTTCCCTTTAACTAGCTTATTTGAGTATACTGGTTAATAGATCTAACTTAAAGAAGACTCACCAGATAGTGAGGAGATCAACAAAAAATCAATCACACACAAAGGGACATCACATAACACCAACATATACGAGGAAAACCCAAGATGAGAAAAACCTCAGTGAGCAATGCTGCTTGAGTCTACTGCTCCAATCCAGCCTCACAATGAAACTCTGTTAAAATGTTTAGGGCACCAACCTAAGGAGCTACAACCCCTAATTTAGGGCACCAACCCAAGGAGCACCAATCCCTAACTTATTTATGGGCTTCAAATCAAAGGAGTTTCAACCCCTACACCGAGCTACAACTCAATGATCACAATGATCATTTAAATACAAAAGTAATATCCTGGTTACAAAATAGTTTTGCAAACTCTACTCACAATTTCTTTCTACCGGTGAGACACCTTCTCAACTACATCGGTTTACTCTTCTGCTACTCTCATCTGCTGCTACATTTTTCGGTACTATACTCTGCCGGTTCTATGTTTGCTTTCTCTGCAAGTTCCTTCACTTTTGCTCTGCCGATATGGGCACTACTGGTTTTGCTACCAGTTGAACGCTTCAACTTGGTTCTCCTCCTCACACTCAGTCTCCTCTAAGTTACTCGATGAGTAATTAACTGATTTTCTCACACACCCAATCACTTCACAACAACACTATCTTCTTCTATTCAACAACCCTATCAATATCTTTGGCTCACATATTTATAGCCTAGTTTTCCTGCCAAAAGCCAATTCAAATCTTAGGCGGTTAGGGTTTCCTCATCAACCTTGAGGCAAACCAAATCCAATTAGATCTTGTCTAATCTGATCTCCTAGATAGAAAACTGTACATCTATGCCATTAACACACCTTCCAATACATGCCTTGTAATCTTAGCAACCACGACCTCGTCTCTCAACCTGCCTTTGTCAAAATGCCATTAATGTTTCTACTATTTCCTTCTCAAGGTATTCTCACAATCTGATCTTCTTACTTAGATCCAGGCACCAACAACTCCCTGATTTGTCTATGTTGCTCATTTTTCCTTGAGCCTCACTCTTTTGATCCGATCCAAAAATCACGGGATCCATATTAAGTGCAGACCTGTAGAAACACCTATCTCTACACGACACTCCACCATCCTCTGCATGCTTTCCACATCATCTCCACGTGGATTCCATGTTGGCATCCTCCTCTCCTTGAACAAATATGTCAGTATGGATTGGACCATCGACCAATTCCATTACTGGGTTCATCTATCGATATAGTAAGCCTGCCGGTTAAACCCTCAAACAGGTCTGTCATCAACCTTGAATTCTACTTCTCTTCTGGTGAACTACTCAATTAGTCAACACTCTTGCTAATGTGTCTTAAACACAACTTCATCAGATGGGGAGTCTTCTTCATCTGCACCTTGTCCATATTACCGGTGAACATTCATACCAGTAAAACCTCATGATGACACCATGGCATAAACTGTCAACAAACTCTATCTTCAATCAGGCCATTTTCCTCTATCTGCATCTGCTTAGCCTTGCCATCTCCCTGATCATCTCGGACCATATCACAACCTATTTTTCAAAGTGAAAAACACATCAATCTTCATCTGTACCAACATCTCAACATGCCTTCTCAATCAGCCCAGTGCATATCCTTGATTTCATGCACTTGAGGCATTCCTTTGATTCACTAGTAGATCCGGTGTGAGCCTTCAAACACTTGCCATTACCTCTTCTTCCTTATCTCACAGGACTATAATGCACATTATGCATAATAGGAGATAAGTTACTCTTACCAGAGGAGTAACACCTTATCTTTTGCATCCTTCAATGCACGCATGTGACTTCCCTATTTGTGCAACACATCTTCAAATAGACACATGTGATCCGATGGCAGCACATTCACTATCAATCATTGCTTCTCATGATGACTGCATCTTCATCCGGTGGGAGTCCTGTTGTTCTGCAACCTCACAGCATACCTATGACCTATTCATTCTTCTCCTCCAATGTTGATGTGATTTAGGTAACATTTTGCCTCTTCATCACAAACAACATCCAATAACCTTGCTCATCCTGCTTGTACACTGGTCATGACCTTTGCAGGCTGAGAACCACTCACTTGGTTGATCTGACTTCTCCATGTCAACACATCACTTACTAATTGACACCCTTTCCTTATTGGTGATATCAAATATATCGCATCCTATACTCCTCCATGACAGTGTTGCACACACATCTCTCATACCAATATATCTCATCCTCTACTCCTCCATGATAATGTTGCACATACATCTCTCATACCAGTAGTCATCTCATACCAGTTGACATGAATGACAACACAATACCAACAATTGGTGCTATTATCGTAGGTATGTTTGTCATTGTGCCAAAAGCTCTAGCTATCAATGCCTGCTAAAAACACTAGATATACCCAGATCCACGAGAGGCTAGAGAAAGCCTTGTCATGAATCCTAATGGCAAGATGAACGCCTCACTGACTAGGGGGGTAGCGAGATGACTTACGATCCCCCCCTCAACAAGACCTATGAGATTCAAACCTGTGACCCAAGGCTCTGATACCAGTTACTTTAGGTATGTTTTACGTTGTGCTAAAAGCTTGAGCTATCAATGCCCGCTACAAACTCTAGATATACCTAGATCCACGGGAGGCGGGAGAAAGCCTTGTCACGAATCTCAAGGGCAAGTTGAATGCCTCACTGACTAGGGGGGCATTGAGATGACTTACAAACTCTTCTAAGGGACTAAATTTGGGCCTAGTTTATTGATCTCCAATAAAATTTATGGGATTGAGTTTGTTTCCTAGTTTAAATGGTTAAATTAGCAAACCCCATTTCCCTACATTTCATTTTGGTGAACTTGACATATCCTACACTTGCATTTTTTATTATTTTAAATGTTAGATCTTATTTTTGGATGAAATTTTTAGAAATTCATTACATACATTAGTTGAACATTTCTTTGGTTATATCAATGTTGGTTAATATGGCATATGAGTATATTGTTTAATCATAAATGGAGTTGTTATCTTCTTTTGGTATTTTAGTTTCAAGTTTTATCCAAGACATTCATGGCATTCCATTTTATACATACGATGATTATTTATCTCTTCCTTGTATCCATAGATATGCTTTTCCCTCTCCCAAAATTGGTCTCACCCATGAAGACATTTTGGTGAAAGAAGATATTACTAAAATTTCTTTCAAAAATATCCCTCCTAGGGACGAGGCTTTAATGAATATTGTTGATACTTCTCCTAAAATAAACCTTTCCTATTAGGATAATTTGGTGCAAAAGGGTGATATCAATGTTACTTTCCTTAGTGATACCTTACCTTTTATTCACTTCAATGACCTTCCTTCTATAGATGAAGCATTGATTAATTATGTTTGATCATGGAGATACTTTGGAGCAATAGGATGATATCATTAGCACTTTTCTTGATGCTATCCCTTCTTGAAATGAATCCTTTGATAAAAAAGAGCCTAATCCAAGTCATGTCAATATAACTCATGTTTCCAATCATACAAATGAACATGTGAAGCCTAAAATTGTTGTTAATTTTTGTCAAGATGCCCCTCAAACTCAAACCAAACTTGTGATTGTTGCTAAGAAGCCAACTATCTACCTCCCAAATACATTTTGGACTACACAAAACAAATTACTCAAAGGGATAGGATGAAATAACAAATGTCACAACAACATAGTTATCATGCAAAGGCTCACACATATATCTACCCAAACAATGTTCTTACTCAACATTTTGATAGAAAACCTAATTTTGTTGAACATCTTCATGATACTTTAGCTAAGACCCCTCCTTTTGAGATTTAATTCAAACTTCACCTATATATACATAGGTTGATCCAATAAGCCTTGCAAAAGGTAGTTTCCCCTCCTTCTATTAGACCAAATCATAATATGTCTTAACAAGATGGTTTTCCTTCTTTAGAGGTTCAAAATCAACATGATATCCACATGATCATACCTTGCATTCATGAAAATTTGATAAGACATACATTAATTGATAATATATCAAGTCTTAATATTTTTAGCATTGACTTAGTACATAAGATATATTGGGATACTTCCCTCATTCAACCAAATTTTGTCTATGTTTGTGGCTTTGATAATGTTGGTAGAGAGTCACTTGGTATAATTATATTAACTTTCATAGTAGGACACATGAATTTACCCATGCATGATAATCTCAATTATAATCTTCTTCTAGGTAGATCATGATTTCATGCTATGCAAACAATCCTTTCCATCCTTCACCATGCAATCAAATTTATACTTAACAATGCAATTTACACAATTCAAGTTAATGCTAATCCTTATAATGGTGTTCAAGATGAAGTAGGATGCATATTATTCTTTAAAAATAATTTATCCTACAACACAGTTTCCTATTGATGATGCTCTATAAGAAACAAATTAGGGTCCATTTGAATTTACACCTTCCTTTAATGGAGAATATAAGGTCCCCCAATCCAATTATGAAGCCTTGAAGAAGCCTTATGTTTCATTTATCCAAGCTTCTTCTAAATCCATTCCAACCTCTTCTTCCAATGCATGTCTTGATGATGATTGGTGTTATTTAGAATTTGAAATTGAGAATGAACCCACTCCTCTTGACATTTTAATACATATATTTGATTCTAAACATAGATGCAATGGACATGGTTTAGGATGTGTGCAAAAAAGTATTGAGGTTCATGATAAATTTACATCACACTTTTCTAAAGAAGGTTTAGTTTTACAACCTCCTCCTTTGTCAACATCCCCTCCTTCATTGTCTTCCTCTCCTAACTTTTAATATAAACAAGAGAGTATTTTGTTTCACCTTCTTGAATCCAATTTGATTACTCCCTCTTTGTCTAAGCAAAGAAGAAAACATAAACAACATATTAAAATTTCTTATGTTTGTATGTATCATCAAATGCATGGTCATTAAAAAAATGAATTTTAAGCTTTGAAGAGTAAAATCAAGACTTGTGTGAGATCCCCTATGAGGTACATGGCACCCAAATGGGTCCATAGTGGCTAGATGGGTCCATGGTGCCCATGTCGGACCATGGTAGCTAGATGGGTCCATCATGTCCATTTGGGTCCATGGTGCCCATGTGGAATCATATCACCCAAATGGGTACATGGCACCCATGTAGGACCATGTCACCCAGGTTGGGGGTCTCATAGGTTTGACCTATGATATATTTTTCATAAATCATACTTGGGTTATTCTTGCCTCTACATTTTTTGTTTAAGGCAAAAACATGTTTTGAAGGGACCCAAAACCCTTTACAATCAGATTTTGGATGGTTCTAGAACCCTCAAACAGAAAGTTATCATAAAAAAGGGAACATAAAATCACAAGACAACCATAAGAAATTTGGCTCCCATAGCCAGATACATGGGTTTTAGAAATTGGCTCCCACAACCAAAAACAAAAGCTGCAAGAAGAATAGCCAACATCCAGCCTAAAACCAATCCCCAACCAAGAGCCATCAATATTTACATCTAGAACTACTCTTTTGGGATCAAAGAGTCATGTAAAAAGAGGGCTTATCTTTCTTACCCTCAACATAAATCCAACCCTCTTCCACTTGCGCTGCCTTACCACACCAAGTCAATGAAAGACACCATTATCTTGAGAATGAATACCTATAAAAAGAGTCTCCACCATTTTAGATATATCATCAATTTTCCTCCCTACTGGCAAGAATAGTTTTCAATTATTCCTCCTTCCCAAGGATCCAATTTCCCCTTGTTGAATTGCATCTTTTATAATGATATCCTTTCTTGCATAGAATTGTTTGTCCTTCATGAGGACTTTATCCTTGCTCAGAGGTATGTATCCTTGATTAGGACCTCTTCCTTCTTGAAAGCATGTGCCTTTATGAATGATCATTCCTTGGTTATAGAAAGTGTGTGATCCTTTATCAAGAATCCCCTCTCTTAGTAATTGGAAAGGTGTGCATTCTTGATCTCCTTCTCCTCTTATTTGAAGAAATTATCTTTATTAAAGTCTCCAATCTTTTCATAGGTAGATATCTTTAGGCAAAGATATCTTCCTCTTTGTAGATAATCATGTATCCTTCATAGGGATATCTTTACACTTATTGCAAGATATCTCTTTTACATCTATCTCTTCCTTTCTTAAAGACGTGTATCCTTTTCCTAGCATGGAACACATGCATTTTTTTTAAGGATATCTCCTTGGTGTTGAAGGTGTTTATCTGGTGTAGGAGCACCTAAGGTTTCTTAGTGAACCTTCAAATTTTGGAGTGAATGATCCTCATTGGATAAATGATTAATAAATAACTATTGAAGAGTCCAAAAATGTGCTTGAGTTTGTTTTGTAGTTTCCTTGTCATCAATTCTATCTTATTTACTTTGTTTTGGGCCTATGTGCTCAAATGGTATCATATAGAAATTTTTTGTAAAAATCCTTGTAAGGCCTCATAAGGCTTTTGAAAATGTTTATTTGATGTTATGAAATCATCCTAGGGGGTCAAGAGGTGAAGATGTGCAATAGTTGTCAAAATGCATTGTGGAGTCAAAGTTGTCATGGTGGTTTGACAACATTTTGCAAAATGTGAGCAATTTTGACAGAATGCCCAAATCGGTAGTTGGAGGTCTGATTGGTGGTTGGTTTTGATTGAGTAGTCATATATAAGGCCACTAGAAACATTTTAAAAGAGTTGGAAGCTCCAAAGATTGAATTTTGAATAGCAACTTGAGGCAATTTCCAGATTTTTCACTTAAATTGTCAAATTGCTCATTGCAGTCCGTACTAATGAATTGATTTCCATGCTGCTCTTTCATGGAAGTCTAGAAATTTTTGTTGTGGTTCTCAACAAGTATTTGTGTCCATTCATAGTGCAGGTTTAGTTGGTGAATTGAAATTCTTTCTTGTTTGCACTGCTCTCGGTCTGAGTAAAGGGGTTAAGGCCCTAAAAATGGCTCCAACTTGAATTCTCATTGTGGTTTCTCAATGGCATTTGGAATTAAAGTAATGGAGTCTATGTAAAGTGTAAATATTTAATTTTGTGTCCTACAAGTTGCATTGGATCACTTTACCATCATGCCCTAGGCAAGCTCTGCTACAACCCGACTAGGGAGCATGACTGTTATTTTTCTTATTTGTTGCAGGGGTGATCAAATTTGAAAGAGCCAAGTGATTGGCATGGAGGCTGTTTGTTATGCATAGCCTCAGTGTGAGTGTGGAAGGTTTGATAGGGTGTGGAGTCTTATAAAACCCATTGGTGAACGCACACAAGCCTTAAACTCTTCAAAAGAGCCATTTTGGGGACCACACCTGTACGGTCATTTTAGACCATCTAATCTCCAAAATATTGAAGAGTGTACAAATGGGTATCCATATCACCAAGGCTTATAGAGGGTCCTTTGAAAGTTTTTAGAGAAAAGGAGAAAAAACCATGAAAGGAGGGCTAAAAGGGGCTCATAGGGCTACACGGCCTAAAATATAGGAACCATGAAAGCGATAGGGAAATGAAGGGAAGTAAAATTAAAACCACATGGAGGGAGTTGTTAAACCATATTGGATCCTTCCTAGTCCCCTACAAGTGAAGAGCATTGAATTAGGCTTGGACGTTGAACTTACTCATGTGAGTGGTAACCTTGGACTTGAGTAACTGGAACAACTTAAGTGGTAGAGAGTTCTCCAAAGGAGTTTGGGTATTGGGATTGATTCAAACAAGGAGAGTAGGGCATAAGAAAAACAAAGGGAGCCCAAAAAATCACCTTTTCCTAACCTACAAACCAAATTTCACTTCTTTGAGAGAGTCTCCCTATCAAAGTGGTATTAGAGGCCAATAAGACTTGGGAAGGAACTAGTTTATGTCAGAGACTGAATTAGTGGGTGAAAATAGTTTCAGTATGGTGAGTAATGCAGAGTTGGCCAAAAAGGTAGAAGACCAAGAGGAAGAGAATAGAATCTTCAGGGAAAAGTTGGAACAATTGGAGAATAAACTAGGTGAAGTAGAAGACAAAACTGAGAAGGTGACTATCAAAGTCAATGAAGAAAAAGGTAAGAAGTGGTAGAGGAGGATGGTACACCTGAAACGGATCCATTTTTTTTAGAATAACCTTTCCTTAGAGCCATAAAAGCCTTAGGGAGTAAGTCCCTAGAAGGAGTGCCACTTTTTTGTGGAAAAATGGAACCAAAAGTGGTTATGGAGTGGATTGAAGGGTTAGAGAATCACTTTGAGTGTGATGGAGTTAGTGAAGCCCAAAAGGTGAAGGTAGCCAAATCTAGATTGAGAGGAGAAACCTTGACTTGGTGGATCTTCATCCAAGAGGAGAGACAAAAGGAGGGTAATAATCCAATTGCTACTTGGAAAGGAATGTTAGCCAAGGTGAGAGAAGCCTATATCCCTGAAGACTATGAGATCCAACTACACAAAAGGAGACAAAATTTGAGACAAAGAGAACTAGATGTGAGCAACTACACTAAATAATTTCAGAAGTTGTGTTTGAGATCCAAGGTGGTAGAAGATGAAAGCATAAAGGTTTCCAAGTACTTGAATGGTTTGAGCTGGAATATCCAAGATGAGTTAAGCTTGTTGTGTCCTAGTACTATCCACAAGTGCTATCAATTGGCACTCAAGGTGTAAGAGAAGAGTAAAAAGAAACAAGAGCAAAGTAATAGAGGCAGAGGTAGGGGAAGAGATGACAGAGGTCATAGAGGTAGCTATGGTGGGATAGGTGTAGACCAAAGATCCCAAGGGGAATCCAAGTTGGTAGAGAAAAGTGGGGATTCCAATAGCAAGAGCATCTATAGAGGAAGGGGATCTAGAAACTCTAGTAGAGGAAGGTCTAGTGGATTAGGAACAGGGTCCTATTTCTCCATAATGAAGTGCTACAAGTGTCATCAACTTGGGCACCCGACCTATAGATGTCTGGAGAAGTCTTCTTCATCCCAAGGAGGTGAAAGGAGAGTGAGTTATATCCAAGAGGATGCAGCAAGTGTGAAGACACCAGAGGTGCGCGTAGATTCTGAGGTTGGAGAGAACCTCATGATAAGAAGAGTTTTGATCAAAGAACCAGTAAAGGAAGAACCTAGTCAAAGAAGATCCTTGTTTAGGATAAAGTGAAAGATCATGGGTAAAGTGTGTAGAGTGGTGGTGGATTCAAGATCCATTGACAACATAGTGTCAGAAGAAGCAGTAAGCAAACTCAAACTACAAAGAAGCCCACATAGTGATCCTTATAGGGTTACTTGGCTCAACAAGGGACAACATGTTTTGGTGAATGAGAAAACTTGGGTGCAGTTCACCATAGGAGGATACAAAGACAAGATTTTGTGTAATATCTTGCCAATGGATGCATGCCACCTACTCCTAGGTAGGCCTTGGAAATTTGATAGAAAAGCAATACACCATGGAGAAAATAACTCCTACACATTCCAAAAAGATGGAGTTACTTACAAAATTCAGTCCATAGGAGATGAAGAAGAGGGAAGATCTAAAGGTTCAAATGTGTTAATAGTTGGTGAGAAGGAGTTCATGAACACTCTCAAAGAAGGAGAAGGAGTGAGGTTTTCACTTGTTGTGAAACCAAAAGAGGAAAAGAAGGACAAGAAAGTTTGTATTCCTGATGAAGTGCAACAAATACTCAATCAGTTTAAGGAGATCATAAGTGATGGAACACCTGCTACTTTTCCTCCTCAACAAGCCAAAGCCATTAGATTGAATTTATACTCAAATCCTCATTACCTAATAAGACAACCTACAAAATGACATCGGAGCAGAATAAAGAAGTGGCTAAGAAAATCCAAGAAATTTTGGATAATGGTCTGATAAGAAAGAGCATCAGCCCATGTGCAGTTCCCACTATTTTGGAACCTAAGAAGGGAGGTACTTGGAGACTTTGCACTGATTCAAGAGCCATCAACCAGATTACAATTAGATATAGATTTCCTATTCCAATAATTGAAGATTTGATGGATTGTTTAGGGGGTGCTAAGTATTTCACCAAGATAGACCTCAAGAGTGGCTATCACCAAATCAGAATCAAGGAGGGAGATGAGTGGAAGACAACATTCAAAACCACTGAAGGTCTTTATGAATGGATTTTCATGTCATTTGGACTCACAAATGCCCCTACAACATTCATAAGGGTCATGAACGAGTTTCATAGTCTCTGTATTTGATGCACATTGCAACACCCATTTTGTTAGGATTCCCATAGATATTGAGAGGGGGGGGGGGTGAATCAGTATCTAACCGGTTTATAGATTTTCTTGACTTAAAACATGTAGAACATATTAATATTGTGTACCAGTAAGCAGAAAGTAATGCCATAAACAGAGATAAAAACAACCACATAAAAAACACACCATAACACAAGGATTTAACAAAAAAACTTGGTGTGGGAAAAACCTCGGTGGGATTTGTGACCCACAATATTCACTTACTGGCCAATAAGAGAATATTACTACTACAAGAGGGGCTTGCACATGCAGGAAGGCCAACTACCTAGAGCTCACTGCTCAAATACAAAATAGGAAGTCTCACTAACTTGAAAAAATGGATTATACAAATCCAGTGTCTTGTACTGATTCAAAATAGCATCTATAATGCCAGATCTAGTACCGGTTTCTGCTCTACTTCTTACATAAACCCTTAACCTATAATTCGCATAATAGGTCTGCCTTATTTCACCTAAATATATTCCTCTATCTTACTTACAAATGTTCTATAATGATCTCTCTTATATAAGAGTCATTTTACAACTTGCCAAGTCGGCTTATAATGATTTTTACAAATAATAAACAAAATATATTACAACAAAAATCTTGTTGGCCTTTGTACCGGTATGCTTCCTTTCATTGCCGGTGCCGGTGATGTGAGTGCCGGTGTAGAGTCTGATCTTTCCGGTGAACTATGATGCTGGTGTCATAGGATTTTAAGGTTGTCATCAATGAGAGAACCTTCAATCACCTACAATGTCTCATTGGAGTGTGCATATGCCAACAATCTCCCCCTTTGGCATTGATGGCAACACTCATGAGAAAATTCCAAAACTTTTAATCCAAAAATGTGTACCAAAAATATGTGAGCTCCCCCTGAGCAGATAAGTCTTTTGCTGATTATTTTCTCATACTACTACTCCCCCTTTGGCATCAATGACAAAGCTTGTCAAGGCGTCAATAGAGTTGTAGTTTTTGTCTCAACCTTGTAGCTGGGTGGTTACAATTTGAAAGAGATTCGCTAAAACCAAATTTATGCTTTCCATAAACTTCTTATTATCTTTTATTGCTACCTCTATTCTTTGCACTGTACCGGTGAGTTGTTGCATATGCTCTGCTAGTGTTTTCTGTCCTTGTACTAATGCCTCTGATATTTCCTTTCTCAAGGATGCTAGATAGTCTAGTCTTGGACTCAGTCTTAGTCTCAAATTCTTAGCCTTGTTTATTATTCTCTCCTTTTCTCTCTCTAGCTTCAGTGACTCTTCCTCAAAACCTATTATCTTTTTCTCAAAAAACTGATAATGTATCAGGTGAATTAACAAAATTGTCTGCAAGTTTATTTATTTCTTCTTGTATCTTGCTCATTTTCTTATCTATGTCCACTGTCAAAAATTTTGTCTTGCAAGTATCTTTGTACATAGTTTTAAATTCCTTTAATATGTTACATAGTTCTAGTAGAAGTGTGTCAAACTCCCTAGTACACTTCTTTATTTGATCTTCAAAGAATTTCTATTTTTCAATTTCCAACCTATCTTTGAATGTTTGTTCCTTTATCTGTTCAGCTGTCACTGTGTTGTCAGTAATGTACTTCGACAAAGTGTCAAGTTGACTCAAAGAATCCTTATTATCTATGTTGCATTTTGGAGCTATCATCCTCAAAATTGGGATTGTGTCATCTATAGCTTTATAAGCTTGTGAACTTCAATCAGTTATTTTCTTCAAAGAATCTAAAAGAACTTCAGTTACATTGGTTGATTTGTAGCTTGCTGAGGAGGAACCAACATTCTAAATTCCGCCGGTGGAGGAAGTAACCATGCTTGTAGTGACCTCTGGTAGGTCAGTCCGTGTTTCCATTTCCTTAAGCAAGGGTTTTTGTTTTTCTCCTGCTACCGATGGCACTGTTTCCACATGAACCTGTTATTGTTCCAGAGCTTGTTGCTCTGCTTGTTTCTCTATCTATGTCTCTGTCTTTTTCCCTATGCTATCATCTGTCGGTTTACCTTCAGTGTTAACAGTGTTGTTAGCTACCGGTGGCTCACTAGCCATGTCAGTTTTACTAGTTGTGTCCTTGTCTATCACAATGTTGACCTTTTGAGTATCAACATCTACTGTGTATAGTACTTCAGGATTAGGATTGGTATCCTCTTGTGATACATCCATACTTTCATCTGCCGGTTGGTCTTTTTTGTTGTTACCGACGGAGTAATTAGAGGCAGTGGGGATAAGTTATCTTTTATTTTGATGCTAGGAGGTCCACCAACCTTTCCTTTACCATTATCTTTGTCCTTTTGATAGACTTTGATAGGCTTGGGGTTCCTGTAATCTTCCTGCTTTTCCTTCTCCACAAGGAATATATCCCATCCATTTTTTGTTTCTTCTGTTACCTCTTTTACTCTTCCTGCCATTAGTGCAATATGCTGGTGTGAAGTAGAGAATACTGACCGGTTGGCCTTTGCAATCAGATCATTTATTTCTTTTGGAGAGTTGACTGGGTAGACAACAAGTAATTTTTCAATTTTGATCTTCTTGTCAAGTTCTACAATAGATTGTCTTCTTGCTTCTAGTCTATTGAATAATTCATCTAGTAGTTCATCTACAACTTCCATCAAAAACTTCTTATAGATATCTAGGTGTAAAATAACACTGTTTTCAACTTGCTCTTTGTCATCTACTGATAGTGTGTCATACAATTTTTCTATGTTCTTGAGTTTTCCTTCTTCTGTGATTTCATCCAACAGTTTGTCAATCAGAGCAATGTTTTGTTTAGTCCTTTTCTTCTTTGGTGTTAGCTTTTTCTTTGGTGTTGTATTCTTTACCAAAGACCTCACTGCCTATTGTTTTTGTCTAGTTCTTCTAGGGGAGGGTGTGGATACCGGTCAAGGTTGTCTTTTCCTTACAACTCTTTTAATTTCAGCTGGCTTGTCACTCTCTGAAGAAGTTGCTACCGGTGACAAGTGAGTTTCTGGTTGTTGTGCCTATAACTCATCTTCAGTGATACCGGTTTGTTTCAGTACATCTTCTTAGCCTGCCTTGAACCTCTTCTCATAGTTGCTTCCACTTTCTTTACTCTCTTCTTAGATTGAATTTGGCTTTCAATGGTCTCAGCACTACCAAATACTTCTTCCTTAGGTTCATTTGGTGCTTCCAGAAGTGCTTCAGCATATGTTTCAATGATGTGGTCATCAATCTCATAGCCCATCTTAGTAACCCAAAATGTTCTTGGGATAACTACTTCCATCTATATCTCATCCTTTTTAATTACAAAATATATCATTCTTGTATTTGTTAACAATTTCCTGTGATAGTCTGATTCTTTTGTTCATTCTAGCCTTTAGTGCTTGAAAATACTCATTGATATTCTTTTCCTTGTTTTCACCCATGTTGTTGAATAAGTCTGATAATTGTTTTCCTATCGGTATGTCAAATCCAAGGTTCTTGTTACCTATACTAGGCACTTGTTTGGTTATATGTAGCATTAAACATACAAGTAAATTACCAAATCTGAATGTTCCTTTCTTATCCTTCTTGATCTTCCCTAAATTGTCAATCAATTCATCCTTTAGCCATTCACATACATCAATTTTCACATTTTCTTTTACCATATCATGTCCACTTTTTATGCATAAACTGGAAACTGAGTTAAGTCTGTTTTCATGTGTTGCTTTGTATCCTAAGGTCATGCTAACAAATCTAACATTTATATTGGTCACATCATTAACCCTTAGAGACCTTCTGTCGGATGTTGCACCAGTTAAGTTCATTACTAGGTCATTTGAGACCTTCTTTGTTTTGTCTGGTTTGCTACCGGTGGAGGGTAACCTTGTTACAGCTTTCATTGCTTCCTTGGTAATTTTATGGATTGAATCTAACCAAAAGAATGCACCATGTACTCTGCTCAATACTATCCTAATAACTTCCTTGGGGAAATCTAGAATGCTGAGGATTTTTGTGAATCCTAGGGTTTCAATAATTTGGTGTTCAGGTTTTACTCTACCAAAATCATCATAGATAACAGATTTGTACATTTCCTTTGATTTCTTCATCTCGCAATTCTTTTATATGGCAATGGATATAGATTATAGGGTCTTCTGCAAAAACAACTCCTTTGGGAATTTGGGAAAAAGCACCTACATTGTCATCCCTTTTAGCTATCTCAGGAACTAGCTGAAATACGGGCCTAGGGCATTTGATTACCTCGACCATAGTAGGGTTTGCTATGAATTTAGGTGTAGAGGAGGATGCCATGATTATAAATACCTTTTTCTGCCTTAGGAAGGATTGATTGCTGAAGTGCTTCGCCTCTTTTCTCGAAATGCCTTAGCTCTAGAAATTTTGCGCTCTTTGAATGTTTTAATGCTCGGTGAAGTGAAATGGAGCCAAAAACATTAATTTATAATGTTAGTTTTGCCAACTACCACATTTAATGCTTGCCGGTTAAGTAGCCACTTAACATATCTGCCGGTATAGAAGTAAATTCAACTTTTTACAATCAACCGAGGGAATAATAGCATATGTCTCATTGATTGCCAAAACCTCAAGGAAATTTCTTCAATTTGATGAAGAGATTCCTGCTGTTGGAGTGCTACTCTATTCTACCAATGGAATGTTGCTTGGTTCTACCGGTGGAGGAGTATTCCTATCCACATTCATTTTTTATTTCCTGATCCAGTATTTTGAAAATTCTTGCTTAGCCTCTTCAACTTTTTCTTTACCTTTCAAACTAGGACCTTTGTTGTCTGTTGATGAGGACTTGCTTCTAAAAATTTTAGCAATATGCCTAATTTTGTTACATGCATAACAAGTCACATTATTCTTCTGAATAGCTTTCCCATAACCTATGCCGGTTTGTGTTCTGCATTGATTAGATAGGTGTCCAAATCTTCCACAAACATAACATCTCACATTCATTCTGTAATTCTTAGAGCTATGACCAATTTTGTTGCATTTTGAACATTGACCGGTGGGGGTGTTGATATTCTGATAATTTCTAGATCTACATTCATTTTCTCTATGACCATACTTGTTACAATTAAAGCATTTTCCATTAAATTTATAAGCAGTAGGTTGTCTTACTGGTTTGCTATGATCTTGTGTGTTTGCAGTACCGGAGCTTTCACCAACTTCAAAGCCAATTCCAGAAGTGTCACCTTTAGGTTTTTGATTTTTCAGCAAGTTACCAAGTTCCTATGAGCATTTCTTGAATTTCTTTTTATGTTGATTTGTAGTATCTAGTTCTCTTTCTAAGACTTCTTTCTGCCTCATCAGTTCATTTGAGTCATTATGAGTGTGCATCAAATTTGCCTTCAACAAATCATTTTCATAACTGAGTCTTGTGTTTTCATTTGCAGCATCACTTAGTCTTCTGGTCAAATCTTCTTCATTCTTCTTTCTACCTTCAATTTCTTTATAGAATCTCATAGTCATATCCTGCATCTCATTCTTTGTTGTCATGTTCTCTTGTTTCAGCTTGTTTATCATATCATTAAGAGCTTCTTTTTCATCATTCTCATTTTGCATCTTTTCACAAAGTTCTCTTCTCTTATTTCTTGAAATAGTAATATTTTCTTGAAGTGCTTGAATAATATCCTGAGTGGCCTTTAGATCATCTTCAAGTTTGATATTTTTCAGTTTTTCTGCATCATAGTCTGAGAGAGCTCCTTCAAGTTGCTTCATCAAGTTTTCCATCTCTACCGGTGTCAAGATCTTCCTCAAGATGTTAGGCTTCTGAAAATAGAGGACCAAGCTCTGATACCAATTGTTAGGATTCCCACAGATACTGAGAGGGGGGGGGGGGGGTGAGTTAGTATCTAACCAGTTTATAGATTTTCTTAACTTAAAACATGTAGAGCATATTAATACTGTGTATCGGTAAGCAGAAATTAATGCAATAAATAGAGATAAAAACAACCACATGAAAAACACACCATAACACAAGGATTTAATGAGGAAACCCGGTGTGGGAAAAACCTCGGTGGGATTTGTGACCCACAATATTCACTTACTGGCCAATAAGAGAATATTACTGCTACAAGAAGGGCCTGCACATGCAGGAAGGCCAATTGCCTAGAGCTCACTGCTCAAATACAAAATAGGAAGTCTCACTGTCTTAAAAAAATGGATTATACAAATCCAGTGTCTTGTACTGCTTCAAAATAGCATCTATAATGCCAGATCCAGTACCGATTTCTGCTCTGCTTCTTACATAAATCCTTAACCTATAATTCACATAATAGGTCTGCCTTATTTCACCTAAATATATTCCTCTATCTTACTTACAAATGTTCTATAATGATCTCTCTTATATAAGAGTCATTTTACAACTTGCCAAGTCGGCTTATAATTATTTTTACAAATAATAAACAAAATATATACAACAAAAATCCTGTCAGCCTTTGTGTCGGTATGCTTCCTTTCACTGCCAGTGCCGGTGATGTGAGTGTCGGTGTAGAGTCTGATCTTTCCGGTGAACTATCTTGCCAGTGTCATAGGATTGTAAGGTTGCCATGAATGACAAAACCTTAAATCACCTACAATGTCTCATTGGAGTGTGCATATGCCAACACATTTTGTATTTGCATTTTTAAAATTATTTAGCAAATAGAGATTTTTCTTTGTAATCTTCCTTAGCAT